>NW_024412401.1:6829503-7080450 GCF_014898765.1 Herpailurus yagouaroundi
ATATATATATATATATATATATATATATATATATATATATATATATATATCCATATCCACATATGGTGGCCATATCAACCATAAGTTATCTAGTGACCAACTTCACTGGCGTATTTTATTTTGAGGAAAATGGAAATTTTGATTCCCAAATATTAGTGTTCATATTTCAGGCACTTAAAAATTGTCATTTAGAGGAGTACATAAGTCAGTGCCTTTATATAGGAGCCAATCAATAATTTTGTATCAAATTGTGTGGTTTAAAGATACTGCTTTGTTTCTCTCTAGTGGATGATACTGTGGTTGCTATTCCCTATGGAAGTAGACATATTCGCCTTGTCTTAAAAGGACCTGATCACTTGTGTAAGTAAACTCAGTTGCTTTCCTTTGAGTATTGGGAATTTTAGTCATTATTATTTTTTGTTCCCAGAAGAGATTAAAATACAGAAGCGCAAATCTTTCTACTCTATCATAATATGATATTCTGAGTGCTTCTGTTTATCTTTTGGCTGCCTGATGAGATAGCAAAAACCTCAGGGTAATTATCTCTAACCACAGTCGTCCTAAAAAACACAAAATGGATGCTCCCAGTAGGTTGTTCATGAGTTAAGCACATGTTTATGTTTTTGTGCATATTATTTCTCATTCTCTTCTTCCCCTCCGATCAGTCTCCATCTTTTTCTTGCCTTGCTTTTTTCCTCCTCCTTCCAGCCTTCCCTCCCTCTATGTTCGTTCGTTCTTTCTTTCCTTCTTTCCTTTTCTTTCCTTCTTTCTTTCTTTCTTTCTTTCTATTCTCATGTTCCATTACTTTATCAATTCAGGGGAATATAGAAGCAACAAACAACTTTAACCCTGGGGCATTTAAAGAAAACCATTGTGGTGTAACTCAACATCCCATGTACTAAAGAAAATGCAAAGCCTTTATATATTAAAGATAGCTATTGGGATTCAGGACTGAAGGGTAATCAAACCCCTAAAGATCAAGTGGTAGCATGGTTCCACCAGAATTTAGAAAGAACTGATCTTCAGTCATGGCAAGGCAGTAGTACACAGCCATATCTTTTCTTTTTTGTTATTAGCATTTAGTATTATTTAGATGTAGACCCATAAATTACTAGCAGAAAATTATAGGCTATAAACCAGCGAGGGGGTATGAAAGTTATATTGTATATTGTACAAAATTCAGCTACACTGAAAGACTTCTCTTCAGCTGGTCCCTTGAGCATTTCTGATCTCCACTGTGACTATTCCTGGATTCCTTAAGAACCATCTATCATCTTCTCTTCTTTCTCCCCTCCCACACACATGCCTATGAAACCAATTTAGGTAGCAGGCATTATCTTTTGGCAATTGGATTATAAATGAAATCATTCCAGAAAGACAAACAAGAGGAAGATAAATTGGAGCCTGTGAAAGTTCAGATAGTCTACTATAGTCTTTCTAAAAATAAAAACAAATACATTTCATGGGAGAGGCAGGATTTGAGGGGTCATGTGAAGGAAAGGAATAAGTAAGGTACAGTTCAGGCAAAGCCAAAAGAAACTGATAAGTCACCTTATATGGATCCAAGTTCTTTTCTAACCCTGAACAACCCCCCAAAATATAGTATTCACATGTCAGGGATGATATATGTGTGTACACTATCACCATTCAAATGATTTGCTTTTCCCCTGGAGGATTGGACAGAGGTAACTGCTCATGTAACAGCCCCACTCAAAAATAGTATTTTTCTGAGCAGTGACAGGCCTGCTCAGAATAAAACATCCAGGCGGAGATCATCACCAAGTTTGGGACTGACTTCTCAATGTGGAACAAAGAACCTAAAGCAATCCATTTAAGATGAAATTCATTTTTATAAATGTATTAGCCTCCCAGTTTTCCTAATTATGTGATCACTAAGAAGCTAAAGAATTATCTTTGTTTGGTTTAATTGTCCCAAAAATTCAATAGGTAGAGCTGCAGATGATACTTACAAATGATGGAAAGAAAAATGGAATTTGCTTTTTTTTTTCCCCCAACAGACATAATGTTGACAGCATATATGTACCTTAACTTTTTGGGGTTTTTTGGTATCTGGTATTTGGTATTTGTTTGAAATATAACATGATATAATATAATATAATATAATATAATATAATATAAATATGTAAATAAAGGTCCCCATGTTTCCCTTGTAACCCTTCGCACTTAATTCCCAGAAGCTGGTCGAGTATGGGACCAACCTTAAATATTTAGGGGCAAACCATAACAAGATTAAGCAGTCTGGCCCAGCCCTGGCTTACCTTTAATCAGAAGTACCTTGGGAAGTACAGCTGGGAGGCCTGGTGATAAAATTAAATCAGATGCTCATATCAGGCTTAGACCCCCAGGATTTTCCCAAAACTAAGTTGGTTTGTGTCTTGAAGATATTTCTACAAATTAGTGCACATACATGTAAGGCAGCTTGAGGAATGAAGGCTAGAAGAAGGAGATCCCATGCTGTTGGCTTTCCTCTGATTACAACAGCTGTGGTTTCCCCTCCAGCTCTCCCTTGATGTGCCCTATGCTCTCTGTGAGGACCTCTCTCTAGGGCAAGGGGATGGAGCCTGACCTACTCCAATTGAAGGGCTACACAGATTTCATCCAAGGGTTGTGGGCATTTCACTGGACATTGAACATCCAACATTCTTCACCTGTTGGTATTCCAGCGTGAAGCAGACAACACTTAGAATAATTTAGTACAGGTACATTAGTACCTCCAGAGACCCCAAAGAGGTCCCAGAACCCCAATCTGCAAAACACGGAAGAGGGGAGTCATTCTGATTGAATGTGGGGTAGGCCACCCAGAGCCTCACCTGACATTTTATCCTTCTGCCAAAGAAACACTGCCAAAACTAAGGGTTCTTATGCAAGTTTTAGAAACACTGACTTAGTCTATCTCTCTTCATACAGTGGGAAGTTATTCCATATCATTTCTCAGCCACATGAGAATTTAATATGCTCTGAAATATGCAGCATAATTACCATAATCCTCAGCTTGCTCTGATTTCCTATAATCAAAGATGCTTCATAGGCTTTATCATTGGCCAAATTCAGATTGGAATGCTCCAGGAATCAAGAAGTTCCTCTTTCTCTCTTAAACACTTACAAAATATCATATATGTACATAATACTGTATTAGGTACCAAACAGGATTTTAAAGAGAGAGAACTAAAAAGAATGGGTCTTCCTCATCCTCATTACTATAGTTTCTTCTGCACAACAGCACACATGTGGTAAGAAACCAGATAGTACAAATAAACACAAGGTAATGTGTGAATATAAAGTCACATGGGTGCTGAGGAGAACTCGGAGAGTACCCTTGATCTCACAGATCAGAAAGCAAATTCTAGACAGAGAGCCATAGAGAACGAAATCAGTAAGATATGTATGGGAGATGGTTTAATGAAAGGAATAGGATTGTGATGAATTGGAGCACCCAAATGAGGTCATCCACGGAGTCAATTATCTTTTGATCGGGAGCCTTGAATGCCTGGCCAATGAGTTTTAAAATGATTTCATTTGCAACATAAACTCTGTGATCTAGAGGTGCCCATAAATTTTGTTTATATCACAATGTCAACTGTGTCAGCTGTATCAAGGGGGATACTTCTCCCTTCATAGCTGTAGGCTGTTTTATGAAATATGCTTGCTTATGGTAGCCCTGGGAACATCTTTCTTTCCTTTAAATGTGTTTGATTATGTAGATCTGGAAACCAAAACCCTGCAGGGGGCTAAAGGTGAAAGCAGTCTCAGCTCGACAGGCACCTTTCTTGTGGACAATTCTAGTGTGGACTTCCAGAAATTTCCAGACAAAGAGATTCTAAGAATGACTGGACCACTCACAGCAGATTTCATTGTCAAGGTAAGTGCCTTTAGGTTTTCAAGGCACATCCAAACTGTTATTTATAATCTCCTGAAGAGAGAGAGAGAATTTGGGTTTGGGCATAGATTTGGAAATCCTATTACCCAGGAAATGTTTAATTCAACATCACCTTTTCAAGAACATATATTTCCTGGACCTTTCAAGAACATATATTTTTAAAGCCCTAAGAAAGTTCTTAGGTGTGTGTATATGTATATTATCTAATAAAAAGACCCAAAGACCAACACATCATTAGTTGGAGGATATAAACTGTTTTTAAAACAAATTAGGATGTAGTTGCCAACTCATAAAGTGTTCTCAGTCAAAGAGAAAGACAAACTAATGATCCATAGACTTGGTCATACTTCCAATTACAAGTTCTGGTTTCTCTTGTACTGGCAAAAAGACTAAGTTGTTTCTTTCTATCAGAGCTTCCCTACTCTTCAAGGTAATATAAAACACATTGCTGGAAGCAACATATACATTCTGTAGGAGAAATGTACACACTAGAAGAATGTTTGGGAATCACAATAAAATAAAACATATTTTTTCTTTCAGTAGGTCAGAAGGACCTGAAGGATTTCAGCTGTAAAGCTGTAAAACTTGTAATGTGTCCAGGACTCCATAAATTTTTCATCATGGGACCTGGAGCCAGAGGACATTTGATTTAAGCTAAGGCTTGATGACCCTGTGGCAGCTAGAAGTAAGAATGCATATAGGAAAATGTGATAGTCAGTGAGGTTGGATGGAAGAAGGGTTCCAGAGCACTCTTCTCCTTCTCCATCTGCATGGTAGCTCTTTTTAACCCAGTCCAGATGCCAGGTACATTCATGTGAACAAGAAGCTACAAACCAGCAGATATGGTTCACAATAGAAATGATGCTGATAGTTAAATCATTCTATTTAAATATGCAAATACAGTACAGTATTGAAAGATGTCTTTATTTTTTGAAACCCTTAGAGTGCTGTTGAATACACCATTTATGTTAATTTCCCTGGTGGCCTTGCAAGAGTTAAAACACATACTAAAAATATAGAATTGGATTCAATAATGTCTGATAATAATAATAATAATAACAATAATAACAATAAGTGAATAACAATAATAATATGTGAATAATATTATTCACATGCCAGTAGTTCACAGCTTTGCTGACACACACCATATATCTAGCTGCCTTCTGCATATCACCACTTGGATATCCCATAGACACAACCAGCACAACATAGCCAAACCTGGACTTGTCTAGCCCTAATCTAATCTTTAGAAGAAACCTACCTAATCTTCTTTATTTCTTATCTTGTAGAATAATATGCTCTTTACCCAGCCACATCAGAAACCTTTGATTCACTGATTTCCCCTTCTCCAATACGCCCCTAGCTAGCCATCAAACTTTGTCAGTTCTACCTTCATACCATCCCAAGATTATTCTTTCTTCTCCATCCTTGCTGCCACTGCCTTTGTTTAGGCCTTTGTATTTCTTCCTGATCATGCTATGTGCATCTTTCTGAAACTGCAGCCCCAGTGAAAGAAAATGGCTTTCTCAAACAGAAAAGGGTCTTTTGCAGTCATGGCACATCCTTCACTAGAACTTCCAACTTAGCTCTACTTGTGAGCACTGCTAAGGTATGGCTGGACCTGCTCAGTTTGTACCCATTTGAGAAATTTCAGAAGACTGTCATAGAGAGAAGTGATGAGTACCTAAGCCACCAAAGTGGTAGAAAAGTTGTGATTTCCATTTGCATTTGTTAGAGTATTAGGCAGAAATAATGCCTTAATATGTCTTTCTGAACAGTCTTGAGCATAAATCTGTTCATAATTCAGCAGCCAAGGAGGAGAGGGAGACTCCTGACTACCAGCCTCTTGCTGGCTTGTCTCAGGCAAAAGTTTCTACAACACCAGTGAGAGAAAAGAACATAGGAGGGGACAGCAAAGGCTCACAAATTACCCTTTAACCAAAAGAGAAGAAAAAGATATGGCATTTCAGAGTACATCAACTGAGAGATCCTTTGTGTACTTGATGTCTTTCTTGTGTTTGAAATGTCTCCTTGATTCCTTTGATTTTACAGGGATCTATGTTCATCCATTACCCACACACACATTGGTCCTGCCTTGTGACTTTATCATGACAGTGCAGTGAGTTGCTATGGAAAGTGACCAGTTTTTATCTTCTTTCCTTTCAGTATGAGAAGTCCTTAAATTACAAACACTGAATCATTGTAATTATAGGAAGAAAAGCTTGGTTCAGAACATTCTTTTTCCTTATTAACTTAAGGAGGCCAAAATTACATATGCCAGATGTGTTTAGCTCCCTAAAACAAAATCCTAATGTGTCAAACTGAAGCTTTCAACATACTCTTGAGAACAAGAACCTGATGTCTGAGGCCGTATGGTTTGTAAAGCTCCAGAGCTAATGATAACAAAGGTCCCAGACGCCCAGAATTAATAAAACCAGAAAAAAGGAACATGGCAGCTCATCTGTATAAGAAACAATTAGTCCATCAAAGTTAGACATCAGGTTAGCCTCTTCTTTTTATTTTAAACATACTTTTCCTACTTTAAAACGAAAAATTAAGAAGATAGTGAGGAGAGCAGTTCAAGGACGCCACTAAAAATAAATACCTATGTCTTTACAAAACTTACATTAACTAACAAAATTACTTTGTGCCCTGAAAAGAATGGCAGCTTTCAAGCCAAGGCACACTTGAATTCAAATTTCAGCTCTGCTATTCCCTAGCTGTGTAGCCTTGAGTAAGTCACTTAATCTCTCTGAAACTCATCTCTCTCATTATAATGTAAAGGTCAAAGATAATACAGGGTAGTTCTAGATTTAGATTTAATACAAATAAAATGTACCTTGCATACGGTAGGAATGTAACAAGTGCTGGTTGCTGTGGTAGTTGTTGGCTTTATTTTATTTATTTTTTTTAATTTTTTTTCAACGTTTATTTATTTTTGGGACAGAGAGACAGAGCATGAACGGGGGAGGGGCAGAGAGAGAGGGAGACACAGAATCGGAAACAGGCTCCAGGCTCTGAGCCATCAGCCCAGAGCCTGACGCGGGGCTCGAACTCACGGACCGGGAGATCGTGACCTGGCTGAAGTCGGACGCTTAACCGACTGCGCCACCCAGGCGCCCCTTGGCTTTATTTTTAAAAAATTATTTAATGTTTACTTTTGAGAGAGAGAGAGAGAGAGAGAGAGACAGAGTGTGAGCAGGGGCAGGAGAGGGGCAGAGAGGGACAGAGAGGGAAGCAGAACTGGAAGTGGGCTCCAGGCTCTGTGCTGAATATCAACATGGCGCTGGAACTCATGAAATGCAAGATGACCTGAGCCAAAGTCGGACACTTAACCAACTGAGTCACCCAGGCACCCCAGTTGTTGGCTGTTATTAAAAGAAGAAGGTACCTGTAGAGAAGAGAGAACCAGGAATTATCAGTGTAGAAGGAGTCAAACAAGATTATGTGGTCAGAGGTCTGGATATATTATGATTGGTTTTATCTGTTTTAAATAACAGCATCCCTGTTCACTTCCAATCTCTTTTCAAATTTAGGCATAAGTCTCAGTATTCATGCTCATTGTACATCGGTTTCATTGGGCTCATTAGGAACAATATTCTTTCTAATCTTCTTGTTTTCTTTACTTCAACATAGTCTTTACTAAGACTCCCTCTTAACACCAAAACTTCTTCACATTCATTCCTTACTCTCAGGACATAAGGTAGTTTTACTGATAACTTCTAGTAGGCTGAAAATTTGACGAATTCCATCTTTTTGCCTCTTTCACCAGATCAAAAACTAAGCCCAGACACTGTACGGATATTCTAGAACACGGTTTCTCCAAGGATTTTGATGTTATATCCTCCACGTATTTGTTTTTCCTCCACTTTCCTAGGACTTTGTTTAATTTCAAGCATCCCAAAAGGGACCTCTGCAAAACAATCCATTTCCCTAAGCCTAAATAAATCTTCTGGTATTTTTATTTTTTCACCGAGCTGGTGTTCAAATGAGAGTCCTCTTCTAATACCTTCCCAGCATGGAAACCACACATCCCAAGAGAGCTATAGGCTTTTGTGAGCTTAAAACAAAAGTAAAACAAAACAAATAAAAAAACAACCAAAAAAAAAAAAAAAACTTTCCAAAGGATATGATTAATACTACATCCCCGAGCAAGCAATTAGGTATCCTGTATCTGACACATAGGATTGAAAAATATTAATCTGTAAACTATGCTTCCCTTTTAAGAAAGACACTGTATTGCTTCAGCTGTTTTTGCTTTAAAGTCGGGGATTGTATCACTGCTTATTCTAAGTAGGAAAGACCTCGATGTTCCATGAGTCGGAATTCCAGCATAAAATGAAATATTCTTCAGTTTTCTCACTTTCTTCTTTCTCCTTTCCAGCTCTTGCAGATCATTTGAAGAACATTTCCAATATTCTTTCCTTCCAAAGTCCAAAAACTGGTCTGGGGTTTAACACCTACTCCCTGTTTCTTCCGTGTTCCTAGATGTTTAATCCAGTCGTTAAACTCAGTAGTGGAAAAATAGATGGTCTTTTTTTTTAAATCTGAAGGCTAAATCCATCAGTTTATCCTCAGTAAAGGGCAGCTAGGACCGCAGAAAGCTTGAAAACACTAACAAAGACTTAGACCACAGGATATGCTGATGTGCTCCTCTACTGTCTTGAAGTCAAGAGGTGCCCCTCTTTGTTGTCCATGGAACTTCCTTTAGTATAACAAATAGTCCAAGCCTTGCCCACTGTTTCAGTGTTATATGACATGTTATTATGTCTTCATGAAATCAAGGCATTGCTCCTTCAGTTTAAGTATGTTTTCTCAACCTTATACTTTTAAGAACTATTAAAGGATTATTGCTTCACTTCCCCCCTTTGAAAAACAAAGGAGTTGTCATTTCCATAAGCACATGTTGTATTCAAAGTAAATGCTTTTATAATGGAAGTTGGTGTTTTTTAAAGTTTGGTACTTGGACTATCAATGTTTGCGTTGCCGGGATCTCTGGACAAGAGCTGAGGAATTAGCATTTTAGCAAGCTTCCAATTGGCAATTCTGCACATGAAAACGTATGAGTCACTAAATTGCCAGGAAACACCATGTATGTCTCTGGGTGGGCAGAGCCATTTAATTCTTTAATTTTTTTCGTTTCTTTTTTAAAAATTGTTTTAATGTTTATTTATTTTTGAGAATGAGAGAGAGAGAGAGAGAGAGAGAGAGAGAGAGAGAGGGACAGAGGATCTGAAGCAGGCCCTGTGCTTACAGCAGAGAGCCCGGTGTAGGGCTCGAACTCACAAACCATGAGATCATGACCTGAGCTGAAGTTGGATGCTTAACTAACTGAGCCATCCAGGTGCCCCTAATTTTTTTTGTTAACAAAGGATAGTATCTTTCATTTCTTGCAGTATATGGCATTTATCATTTTCTCAGAACAAATTTTCTCTTTCTGAACCTACATTATAAATCCACATATATACATACACATATACATACATAGAAATTAAAAATACCTATAATTTTTCCTGTTACACCAGAAAAGTTGGAAATAAATGAGGGAAAGGGAGTAAGTGTCCTGGGAAAAGACCCTACTAGAATCACAAGTTGAGACATTGCTATCCGTTGCTCGTGGCAAAAGAACTGAGAAAGCAATGGTGGTGATGGCGAATGGTTGATTGGTAAGATGGGTGATATTGCTATGGCCACTTCTCTCCCAGTGCCTGAAACCATCCGTGCTACTATACATTCTTGTCCAGAGTTGCAAGGAATCAAGAAAGCACCCCTCTGTCATACTAGTTGCTCTCTTTGCTATTGTCTCTTGTCTCCTGCAGATCCACAACTCAGGGCCCGCTGACAGCACAGTCCAGTTCATCTTTTATCAGCCTATCATCCACCGATGGAGGGAGACAGATTTCTTTCCTTGCTCAGCAACCTGTGGAGGAGGTAATGGTGTTGACTTAGCCTAGGAACTGTTAGCTTCTATGAGGGAAGGCTTAGCTGTTGTAAAAGTAGCCACTTCAACATGGAAGAACTTTCGTGCTGTGACGGGTTAGATTCTTTATTCTGAATGGGGCCAAATCCAGAAGTCCGCCTGTAAGGTGGATACCTCAGTCGGGATGGCCCATGAACATTTTCTGTCCGTAGAGTCCCATTAGTGGAAACGGTCTTGAGTCTGTTCTGTTCATTTGAGAATCAACTACTCACCTAGTTGAAGAGAACTTATTTATTCCTGAGTCCAGTGAAGAGTGTTTGTCAGGCCTACTATGTAGCATAATGTGTTCAAAAAGAATCAGAGATGAATTTAATTAAAGGGAATAGTTTATTACCCGAAAAAAAAAATCACTGTTCTGTAGACTTCAGCTCGGTTATTGTTAAGCTCTATCCCATCATCTCTCCTGAAAAGTCACCAAATGAATTCCTATCTCTGCTCCATCACATCCGCAATAGGGACAGCATTTTGTATTCCTGGAAAAGATATTTTCTCCCATTTTCTGCCCTTTACAATTATAATGGTTACATAATAATTGCTTCAAATTACTTTATGATAATTTATTTAGCCATATCCTTATAGAAGATTTAGTTCACTTAAACTTTTCTCTTATAATGTAACGAATAACTTAATAGCCAAGTTTCTTTTTCCTTTTCTCCTTTCAAATTATTTCCTTGGAATAAATTCTCAAGAGTGAGTTTCAGAATTTTTGTGGCTATTGGCATATATTACCAAAATTCTTTCCAGAAGGGTAATAAGCAGAGTATGAATATTTGAGTTTCGTTGCCAACTGAGCCAGTATTTGTGGATTATAAGAAATTGTTTAATTTTGCTGATTTAATGAGCATAAAATTGTCTGTATATTCCTTTAAAAACCAGCATATCAAATAAATTCTGGCTCCACCTTCACCGAAACCGGATTGTTGGCTGGTGTTAAGTAGCTCATCTACATGGGTATCACTAGATTATTCCGACAAGAGAAAAGAAGGATGATACCTCAAAATGGAAACAAATTATTATCTATTATTTTTTTAAACAGTGAGAACATATGAAATAATTCATCTTCATCTGCATAATGTGAACAAATCACTAAAAATCAGGTCCTCTAGAGCAATGTTAGATTTTAGCCTAAAAGCAGTTAGTCAGAAATACCTTCAAGTGCTTTTACCTGGTTGCTAAATAACTATTAATTTGAGCTTCTCAGCATTTCTGCACAATAGTGTTTCCATTTGTTCTATCTGTTCTGAAGAGAAAATAACTTTGTTTAAAAGTAAAATGGCAGTTACTTTGATGTTTCATAAGAATGTTATTTTGATACACTTATGAATGACTAGTACAGGAAATAGTTTCAAAGAAAGAAATCTAAGTAAACAATTATTTTTCTAGGTAAATAATTATTTTTCCTCTTTTCTTTTTAAATGAAAACCATGCTTTGACCGAAGTATCAATTCCATAATATGCCCACTATGTCAATTTCATATAGAGAGCTAGTGTTAGAGGGTGATGTCAGTAAGCTTGATGATGCCTTGCTATATAGTAAGGGGATTAATGTTAGATTCATATATAGCCAACCCCTCTCAACCTTATTTTCCTCACATCTAAGTGAACAAGTAGAAGCATCAGTGGTCTTCAAATGTTTTGAGCTATCAAACACTTTCTTCAAAGGAAATCTTACTAGGAAGCACAAATAAAAGGAGTATTGCTCAGAATAAAGATATGAGCTGTGTGGAAACCAGCCTTCTCCCCCTTCATGGACCAGTTTGACAATGACTAAAAAAATGATCTCTGAGTTCCTTTTTATATTTCTGGTTCCACATTCAGCTGGTTGACCGTTTTGCTAAGTGTAAATAATTGTGGCTAAAAATACCTTGTGAAACGTTCGAAAACAGAATTATCTGACTATTTTGGTCTTTTATTTCATTTTTGTTCTAAGCCTTCATTACACACACTCTCGAATAGCTTCCAGCAACGTTTTTAAGCTGACAAATTATGATTTTTAAAAATCATATTCTCAGTTATATAATATACTTATTGCTTGTGCCCACATTTTACTACATGATAAACTCTGTCCTTGAGTAGAAATTATTATATGGAAAATTGTAAAATGGTTAGCTTATCATAACATTATCTGCTTTAGAGTATAATGTAATTGAAAAATAAAAGTATATTTACTTATTTAAAATGTCATTTTGCTCTTTGGCTTTCTCATAAAATAAAAAGTTTAATGGAACATGTGTTCTTACCTATTACTTTCCATGCTTTTCATCTTTACAGTAAAATTGTTAAAAGCTCTTTTTTTAGGCCTTTAATGAACAATTAATTTTTGTGGGTGGTCTGAAAACACAGCCTCAAGCCAGGAAATCTGGTTTATAAGCCTTCTTCTGATTTCCTAAAATCTTTTGCAAGTCTTTTAACTTCTCTCAATCTGACTTTCTAACATATATCTAGCAATAACAATATTCAACCACCTGCCAGGGAGAATATATTTTGGAGGTTGGTTAGGGTTAGAATGATTTAAAAAAAAAAAAAAAGCCTAAGTTAAAAAAATTCTCCATGTACATTTATTTTTCACTCTAAGAATCTAAGTCTTCATCACCACCTCACTAGAAATCCACAAGACAAGAAAGAGGCAGGTGGAAAAGGTAAAACACATTATGAATGGAATGAAGCATTACTCAGCAGTGCTATTTTTTAAAAGAATTCTCTAAACAGTGGGAACTTGTTCATGGACACTAAAAAACTATTGGCTGGAGACTTAAAGAGAAATGAGAAAGGATTTTAGGTGAAGCAAAAATTGAACAGTAGGGGGGTACTATTATGGTTGTTGTTGTTTTGTAGGGATTCCTAATGGATACTATTAGGATCTTAATCCTCCATCTTCTCAGCCTAGCCTACTCAGGTTGAATTTAGACAAAAATAATGTTCCCAGGCAGCTGGAAGGACCCCATCTTGTGCTGTATTTCATTGTCCCCCATTCATCAAGGGGAGCAGTGTTAGGGTTTATTTGATTGATTGATTGATTGATTGATTGATTGATTGATTGATTTGGGAGTTTATTCTTCCTGGTGCTTCAGATACAAGGGAGGCAATTTTGCATCTTTGCATGAGATCCTTGGCAAATAAATACTGATCATCTCTTTTGGATACAGATATCCATGTTACACTTTTAGATTATACAAAACAAATTAATAGTAATAGTACTTACAGCAGAGTCTGATCACCTAGCTATGCCCTTATGTAGTTCAAACCTTACAGTATATTTGATTATTACAATTTGAGTGGAAAAAATCGTATTTGAGGCCTGCAAAGATTAATGAGCCTTCCATATTTCTCTTTTGTCCTGGAAATTACTGAAGTGTTGGGGAAGAATTTTCATTAATGTGAGATGGCCAAGAAGTATAAAGAAGTATATTACGTTATACTTTAATATGACATGTGTGTTGAAACTTGCCTGGATGGTTTGATACTGCAGGTTACCAGCTGACATCGGCTGAGTGTTACGATCTTCGGAGCAACCGTGTGGTTGCGGATCAATACTGTCACTATTACCCAGAGAACATCAAACCCAAACCCAAACTTCAAGAATGCAACTTGGATCCTTGTCCAGCCAGGTCAGTCAGATTTACTAGTTTATTTATCATAAACATAAGTTGAGTTCCATCAGCTTCATAAAAATTTAATTAAAAATAAATAAGTGTTGCTGTCCAGGGTCCATTCCTAATCATGTGTTATCCGTACCCACGCCCCATGTTCTTGAAGCTGTATGATGCCCTCTCAGGATCTCCAGAGTTTCCACTTGCGGAGCACTCTTCAGAGCTATTTTCTCTTCTGATTTCTTTTTATCCTGGTACTTGTATCCCTCCTTAACAAGGTTCAGGCCAAGGTGGTGGCACGGTGTTCTCAGGATTCCTTCCATTTTAACTTTGTCACTTGATCAGTGACATGGTCAGAGTAGACCATATGTAAGGATCACAACTGACCCATTTTACCCTGGTCCACAGTAATTAACTAGAATAAAAACCAGTCTTAGAACAGCTCTAATTTTAACATACCCTGACTTTGTCAAAGAGAAAGTAGGACTTATTTGCAATAAGTCAGATTTTTTTTTAAGGTCTTTTTAATTAGGAGTTTTAAAGAGACACTTGACACTTGCACTAGTCCTGTTGCTTTCTGGAAATCTGATTGGCCCTCAGTTATTTGTAGGATTAAGGATCAGACTGACATATGAAATATCTCAGATGATGAGTAGTCATAAAAGTACAGGTCAACAATCTGTTCATGATGTAGCATTTGCCTTTGTAGTTGCAGAACTTCCTGGTAAATCTCTTTATTAGCTTCCTTATCCTCAACATATGAGAGAGGATATAAAAAAATTCTTCTCCTACAAAGCTAATCACGAACACCAAAAGATAAAATATCCTTTCCAAAGCTCCTTGGATTTCTTAGATGCACCTCAATATTATTTTTTAAATCATAGTGGAGTAATCATGTATACATAAAACAAAATTTTTACATAGTTGAAATACTACATGAACAACATGCATGAAAAGTGTTCTATCTTTGAAGTTTGTGTTTTCTGCTGTTAACTTTCTAAAGTTATTTTCTTGTACTCTGTCTGTCTCATATTCATGAATTCTAAATTCTGCATGTGATACAAAATTGCTTCTTTCATATACTTAGCTCATAAAACTGAACTCAGAATAACATGTTTTCATTAAAAAAAAACAGAAAAAAATGATATTTTATAATTATATAATTTAGGTGAAGTTTAATTTAATTTAGGCTCATATTACACCAGAAAATTATGTATTAAAAAGTGGATATGGTATAAAAACTGAATCAGGTATTAAAATTTTGCTTGGACTTTTTTTAACTTTGGAAATATTAAGAGTACGAAGTGTTTTTAGCCAAGATGATTATAGCCAATGCAGTTCAACCCCACTTTTAAATTATTCTACTTATTATATAATAAGTATGTAATATACTTATTATATCTATACCAGAAGACCAGTGTGTGAAAAGCATAGTTATCCTAATTCAGACAGATCAGTTCAGCCAGAGAAAGACTTTGAAAGTCTTCACACGCTTTCATCAAAATTTATGTATGAATTTCTAGGAGAAATGGGGCAGTCACCCCCATATCTGGGGGAAAAAGAACTTCAATAAAGAGATGGCCAGGGAAGACAGTTGTGAAATAAGAGCATTTTGTTAACAATTTTAAGGAAATGTTTATAATCTACTCAATTTTTTTCTGGCTTCTGAATTTTATCTCTTCTTGTTTGGAATAGTATTTGTGGCCTATTTCTTACTATCCCAAAGCAAAAGGCCATACTATATTGAAAGAAGTCTGCATGTGAACTTGATGCCTTGTCTGTGTCCTTTGTTATTTTAAAACATCTAATACAGCACATGTATAAATGTTGGGACAGGTGGCTATTAAGGAGAAAGAAAAAATAAGTTAGAGGCAAATGTCAGGAAGCTGCTTTTTTCAATGCAGAAGTAATTAAACAAAGCTGTAAAGATTAAGACTTAGCAGTAGGAGAGATTTAAGAGGAAACTGCTTTAGGAAATGTAGATTTGCTGCTTCAAGGATCACTGGGAAATTCATTGTACTTTATTTGCATACTTGGGATCAAAGCAACCTTTCTAAATTCTGAGAGAAAATAAGAAGCGATGGTTCCAGAGAACCTACTGTATAAAATAGGTCTGCCCTCCTGTTAGACATAGCCGAGTTGAACCCTCAAGAAACTGCTTTCTAACTACAGATTTAACTGCCTAATAGTTAAATCAAGAGTGACACAATGACATTAAACTATGGCCTTTGTGTCTAAAATTAGAAACCCTCAAAGGGAAAACGTAGACATTCTTAGTGCTGACATATTTTTGAATTTCCAAAAAAATTATTTTATGTAGCCCTTGAGATATTTGTTCACTTTACCTGTATGAGACTAGGACTTAGGACCTATTATATATTATTCGAAAGCAAAATCCCATTCATAAGGCCAAGTTTATTGCTTGTCAAGGCTGGGAAGTACCATGGACAGCAAAAAGTACACTAAATAATTAGTGTGTAGCCCTAGGCTTATTATTTTACCTTTCTGGACCTCGGTTTTTTCACCCACAAAATGAGGGTGAGAGGGTTGTTTGTTGCATTAAATTGTGGCTTTCAGACCTTGTCTACAGAACCTATAATTCCATAGAGTTGCTTCACTGAATTTCATTTTACACATTTTGAAGTATTTTTAAACAATAAATCACAAAACGTTCATGTTTATACATATATATGTATATATATTTAAACATGTTAAACTAATTTTAACTTATTAAAATTCAGCCAAATTGTAAAAAAAAAAAAATTGTTGTAACAGTTGTAAAAATGTTATACCACCAAAGGAACTACTTTTTGCACTCATCATTAAGTTCTTCAGTATGTCTGTTTAACTGAAAAAATAGGTATACTAAGATTGCAAGGTGAACTGTAAAAACTGTTATCATTAGCAGCTCCTTCTCTGAGATAATAGGAATTTGGTCATCGCTGCACATCTAAAACCAAAACAAACCAGAAATAAACTGGTTATGATGACCATTAGCCATAATCCTTGATATCCAATTTTTTCTGTTTACCAAAATAGCCTCATTGTTTGCATTAATTTGCTTTATAATAAGTAAATGTTTACAGTTGAACTAATGAACTAAATGATATCCCTTACTCATTTCACTCACTGACAATATCCACTGACTCTCATGGTGGTGGATTGGTTCATCCTGAAGTTAAAGGGATTGTTGACATGTAGCCCATTTTTTTCAAAACATTTTTATGGTTTTATGGCTTTTTTTCTGATGCTTAATGCTAAGAAATGTTGATGAGTTAAAAGCCTATGATGAAAACAATAAAACTCACTAATAATCCCTAGGGGCCACAAATAACCACTGTTAATGTTTTTGCTATGTTGCTTTCCAGTCTTGTCTATAACTCATAACATCGATGAGATCATACTGTGTACCATGGACACTTGGAATCCAGCAGTTTAGTGTTCTTGGTTTCCACTATCCTAAAGCAAGCCTGAATATCCATGACATATAGTAACTTGACATTTTGCTGAGGCAGGAATATGAGTCCCCTATACCTACTAGACCAACATTTGAGCCTACCTGGCTGCCAGAAGTTCCAGCCCAAGAGAGCTTTGTTGCTCTCTGCTGATGTCTTTTATGCATTCATTTTTATGAAGTGGTAAAATACTTTGTCTCCTCGCCAAAAGTGGTCTCAAAAAGGAAGCCAAAACTTAACACTTACCATGGAAGGGAAGAGAAAATGAAGTTAAAATTTTAATGGCTTTTAGCTAAAATTAAGAATGTTTCTCATTGGTGACTCAGAGCTATGGCCTCACTAATCCCCTCATATGCTCTATATGGCGTTCTGGTGGCAGTCTCAATTTGGGCACTTCCAGAAGTCCAGAGGCATGCCCTCCCAGCCCCCATTTGTCCGTGATCTACTGCATGTTTAATTTGTTTTCCACTGCATTCATTTAACACTGTAGTATGAACCTTTTCTCATGTAGCTAAGACACTTAGAATCTAATCAAATGTAAAATCCTCTCCTTTGCCTGCCATGCTAGAATCATAGCTTCTGTCATTTTTTAATGCCTCTCTCTGCTGTTGTTTGTTCGTGTGATTTTTTTGTATCATCTTTGCCTCCCAGTCGAAGGGTAAAACCCATCATGTGGCCAGAGAGCCTCAAAATGTATGCCTATGGTCCACCAACAACTAAAAAGGCATAGTTTTAGTTCAGCTGATAAGCACCTTATGTTTTCAGAGTGGATTTTAATGTGAATTATGCTACATTTGGTCGTATATATCTCAGTCTATGAGACTGAAAAGACTGTTAATGCTGTCTGGGGGAAATTGTGCAAGACATTGTTTGTGAGAAGATCAGAGAACCACCTTTTCAGATTTTTTCTGGCATGGGCCTCAAGCTTTCCCTCCAAGGCAGTAATGAAGGGGGCTTAAATTGGCAAAGGTTGGAAAAGTGAAAAAAGCTCTCACTCATCACACTATCATGGTCACAATCATTAGCAAACAAATCTGTTTCTAGCTGAAACTGCATCCAGATTCCCCCTTCCCTCAAGGAATTCAGAGCAACAGTCCTGAGAAAATGCCCAAACTTGTATGCCCCAAGCGGCAGTTGTTGGTGAGTTCCAGTGGACTTTTTTATCCAGCTCCCTTTAATTTGACAGAAAATTGTATAAGTCATCCCTGGCTATCATTCAAATTGTAAACAAAATCTCAAATGCAACTTTAAAGAAATAATCTGCATCATGAGAGCCATTATGTGTACAGGGCATATAAAAATCTGGTCACACTAACTTCGTGACCAACTAGCCCAATGGCAAAATAGTCTGGTGGTTAAGAGGGGAGCTTTGGAGCAAACAGGTTGGCTTGGGATCCTGGCTGTGCCATTTACTGGTTGAGTAGCCTTTGGACAGTTACTTCTTCTCGCTAAGTCTCAGTGTTTCATCCTATGAGGTGAGGAAAATAATAATACTTACCTCACAGGGTCATCATAAGAAGTAAATGTCCTAATACATTTAAAAAGTTTGACTGATACATGTCTGACACATGAGAAGCACTCAAAAATGTTAGTTGCTACAGCTATTATGACTAAGATCATGATTATGATAGTGTTGATGTTACCTCAGAGAGGAATACCTAATCTTCCCAGAAATCAGCTTTCTCCTCCATGAAAGGAGGAGAAATTCTATATAGGTCTAGAAATGTAGTTCTCTGTTATTATAATAGCAAGACACATAAATTCCTAAAAACTATATCAAAGTAAATCACACTTATCAGATTTTTAAAATACAACAACCATGAGAAATTAAGGTAATTAGCATCTCCACAAATCACAATGTGCAATTGCCTAATAATCCCCACTTACCCACCTGTGACACATTGCTGTTTAATTCAGATAGGATTTATGCCCTGTCTCCAAAAAATGAGAACTTATTGTCAGAACTAGAAAATGGTTCCTTAGTTAGCATTAAAGTATAATGAAATGGTTTTCTAATCTTGGAAGTCTTTTTGTTATTTTGTAAGAGGTAAATGACTTAGAAAAGTAACAACTTACTTTTAATCACCCTCATTTGAATATACTGCTTTAAGTAGCTAATGAGTAAGCAATAAGAAACTTCACCATAAAATCCCATTTCCACTTTCATGTATTATGTATAATGAGGTAAAAAAGCAGAGTTCTGGTTGTTTTTAGGATGCATGGTCAAACCCTTCCCAAGTTTATAGTCATACCACACATCACCAGACCATCAGCTGTAACTCCATTATTGTGGCAGTTCAGTCCTGCCCAATCAGCTCATTATTACTAATAATGATAATCACTTTTCATATTGCATTTTATACTTTTTAAAAGCATAAATATTTACGCAATTCTCTTAATTAATTTGTGAGTTACTAGAACAGGTATTATCATCGTCATCCTCCATTTTAACCTCAACCTATCACTTTGACTTTACTAGCTAGTAACTTCTTTACTTAACTTCTCTAGGTCTGAGTTTTGCCTTCTGTAAAATGAGTATAATATTCCTGTAAGAGAGTAGCTAGGAGCATTAAATGAGGTAATACACATAATGCTCTTAGCAAGGGTCCAAGCACTCAACAAAAGTCAGCTATCATTGTCAATGAGAGCCAAATCTGTAAAATGACTTGTTACTTCTATTTGAAGTTTAGAAAGTGCTTTCACATCCATTTTCTCAATTCCGTTTCCCATTCCCTGAGAGGATAGCAAGACAGAGATTAGTATCTGTATTTCCAGATAAACAAACTGAAGCCTAAAGAGGTTGAGTGATCTGCCCCAAGTTAGATTGTGAAAAGAAAGCTGGATTATAAATCTAAGTACTTCCAAAGTATCTCCTCGACTGTGTAAACTCAGGTAACCTGATCCTTGAGGCAAGCATTCATCCCACAGAACATCCCCCTTTGTTCTTCATGATGCCATCAGCATCCTGTAATATCTGGTTTAAGCCCAACATAGACCCCCACAGCAAGTTCAGAACTGACAATCCTATGAATACAAAGTTTGCTATGGGTCTGCGAAATGATCACATACTCAGGTCAAGCAAACCTCTTTTATATAAGCATAAAGACTGATGTTTACTAAACAGTGACCAATCACTTAGGACAGTACAGGAAGAGATAAACAAAGCCCAGGGAAATATTACTCCCACTTACTTAAAAGCAGTTCAGAAATTGCATTCATTAATGTCAAGAATATTAACCACAGAAATATCAATGAAATACTAATATTTGGGGTCAAATGATCAAAAACTCTCCATTGGTTTTATAGCAGAAAAATGAGTATGTGCCTTAAAAATATTTTCAAACCCAAGTGATGAAACAGGGTTCTTTTGGTGAGGTTCCTAGTAAATGAATGTTGCCTCATGAGCACAATGGTCTAAGAAAAGTGTGAACTATTTGCAGAATATTTTCTCATTTGCTGGATCCCCTGTTTCCTAGGAAAACCCACTATGTTTTATGAAGTCATCAAACATTAGAGTAGGAAAGATTTTGAGATGATCACCTACTTCAGTGGTTTTCAATCTGTGGTCCATAGAGCGGCAAGCTCTACCTTTAGCAGCCACTAAGAAGAGGGCAGGTAAGATAGAGCTCCATGAGATGGGTTACTTCATCTTAAAACCCCTGATTTCATCCAGTTAGATCTTGCAGAGGTCCCAATGTCAAGCACTCAAGATCATACAGAAAGACAGTGAGAGAAAAGAGAACTGACTGTCCATCTCCCAGCTCCTCAGGGGTCCTTTTCCTTAGTATGCCATGATCCTTTGTGCTCCACCACTCATGAAAAAGTGAATGCCTGTGTCTTTGCCAACTTTTGTTACTTCTCCCCTCCCCCATTCTAAACTGTTGCTTAGGAAGAGACTGGTTTCTGTTGCTCCGGGGTTGTCGAGAGGTGATGAAGTACTCCCTTTTGTGCCAGAGCTCCCTCCACCACCCACAATTTCATTCATTTTTTTTAATTGACTGTCTGACTTGTACCAGGTTCTATGCCTGGTACCATGACAAAGGCAAAGAAAAATCAACTAGACTCTGGGCCCCAACATTGCCCAGACAGAGTTGTACAGTTACAAAGCAGCATGGCATCTGGAAGACACGTGAGACAGGACAGAGAAGATTTTTTCAGAGCTGTCATGGCTATTTCTGGGAGATAACTAATGGAAGAGATGCAGAGTTTGGCCAAGCAGGCTAGAAGCACAGGTGTCATTACACTGTCCTTTCTGTGCTTCAGGTCACCTGATAGCCAGCAGCCTTCCTTAACTGCCAAACCCCCCTCCCAAACAGTCCGTTCCCTCCCACAGATGCCAGAGCTAGCAGAAGGCAAGGAGTGGGACTAAACATGTGCACAGTGAATGGCAGTTTGTTGGAGAGTTTCTTTGACCTTGTTTTGTTTGTTTGCTTTCATTCTGGATGGTACTGCTTGGCTTTGTGTCTGCATACCAACAGCATGACTTCATCCAGTGAATATTCACTAACTGCCCCTGCACAGGGCATGGTGTTAAGAGATCCAGTAAAGAACCGACATGGATTCTGTCCCATGGTGTTAAACTAAAGAAAACTTACACATATTAGAACTTAGTAGATAGTTAAAAGCAATGAGTGGAGTTAGTGTGATGGGTATTTAGAAGAGGAAGAAGGAATTTCTGCCAGATGTTGAGAGGGAAATTGAGGACAGGCTTTAGAAGAGGTAACAGTTGACTCAGAAATTTCACTGGCCATTATGGAGCCACTTAAGATTTTAGAGATGGGAAGCAAAATATCGATTACTGTGATAGCAGAGAGCAGGCCGGGTTGGGGGAGGCAATGCCTGCAGGCAGAGATCTGTTAGCTGACTGCTGCAAAAGGACCCAAACTTGTGTCACCAGGAGATGTGCTTGGCAGATATCACAACGGCAGAGCTGACTGCCATTAGGGAGCATGGGAATAAGAAGCAACAAAGATGTCCCATAGTGCCTAACCTGAGTGGATGGGAGAATGGTAGTGCTCTGAACAGTCACAGTGATCACAGGAGAAGAAGCATTTTGCAGGGGAGGGTAATGAACTGTCCGGACACAATGAGCTCGACAAACCTAGAGCACATCCAGCCGTCAGGAAGTTAAGCTCTGCAGCTCGAGAGGAGAAGCAAGAGGTCCTTAGAGATTCTCAGAAAGGGACACTTAAAACCATGAAAGGGCTTGTTATGGTTCATTTCCATTATAAAAAAAAAAAAACAAAAAAAAAACACACAGAACTCCACAAATTAGGCTCCCATAGAGTTAGTTCTATTAGGATTTTTCCTGAAGAGAGGTTTACTAAATAAATGAGCCTGAATAGAGATTGATGTTTAAAAGTCATTTAAAGTCAGGCATATTGTTCTAAAGTAGCTTCTGAGATTTCAGAGCAGACTCAATAATCTTTAAATGCCACTTAGGATTTGAGGTGATGGCCTCATTTCATCTGCTCATAATATATTTTTAAATGTCTCTCTTTTATTTTCTCGGACTTGTATTTTTGTCTTACTTGAATATTCTAATTCCTGTGACTGTACATTATAGGAAACTTGGAAAACAGAAAAATATCAAACTTCAATGGCAAGGGGCATCTGGGTGGCTCAGTCAGTTAAGCATCCAACTTCAGCTCAGGTCATGATCTCACAGTTTGTGAGTTCAAGCACCGCATCAGGCTCTGTGCTGACAGCTCAGAGCCTGGAGCCTGCTTCAGATTCTGTGTCTCCCTCTCTCTCTCTCTCTCTCTCTCTCTCTCTCTCTCTCTCTCTTTCTCTCTGCTCCTCCCCCACTGTGCTCTTTCTCTCTCAAAAATAAATAAATAAACATTTAAAAGATATATGAAGGCAAAATTGCTAATCCAAATACCAGGAACTAACAACTCTTTTTGGTCTTTTTAATATATTTCTATATACATATGTATATGGGTCATATATGTGTCTATATATAGACACACATATATGAACTATAAAAATGATTAAATAGATATACAAACCCATGAATTTTCTCAGTATTGTGGTTCACAGTATGTTCTACTCTGCATTGAAATTTTTTCAGTTGACAATGTCTGTGTCATTAAAAATGGTTCAAAAGGCTTTATGTTTATGATGGCATAATATTTTTATTACATGAGCCTGTCTTAAAATTGAGGCATTCTCCTATCATGGAACAGTTCCTCAAGGTGTGTACTTTGAGAGGATGAGGTACCATGGCTTTTTCCTTCTTACACTACATGCGTCCAGAATGACATTATCCTCATCTTCTCATTTCCCCCCATGACCCCTGATGTCAGGGAGTCTGATAGAGTCAGGTAACTGCTGGGTGTAAGAAGTGCACGAGTGATCAGAATAGTTAAGGCAATGGAGAATGAGTGCTTTTACCCAAAAACGGACTGCTTTTTACAGCTTCCCTTTCTGATAATGTTTTAAAATTATTTTTGCCTCCTTCACCACTCCCCACATATTCAGATACATGTCTGAATACAAACACACATGCACAAACACACACACACACACACACACACACACACACACACACATACACACACCACACACATCAGGCCCTAAACGTAGCAAGAGCTTTTTAAAATCCCAAAATGGCATCCTTTTTCGTCATTCTTCAATATGTACACTTTGCCTAAGAAAAAGACCAAGTGTCCTAAGCAATAGGTAAGCAATAGGAAGTTACATCTAGGCCACAGTGCCTACCCTTCTGTGACAGTGTGGTGAAAGGCCAGGGCCATGACATGAACCCCTAGAGAGAGCAGAGCCCATGCACATGAACATGCATTAGCAAGACTGGACAGAGCACCATTGTTTTGATATCTTTCTGTTTTCACAGGTGCCATAGAGTGATTTTATGAGTCTTCACCATGACCCATGCCATAGAAAGACAAATATAGCTATAGTTTTGCTGAATCCAGGTTTAGAGCTCCTTGTTCAAACAAAAACACAATTTCTAAATCAGTCCAAAGCAAAGCCCAACATCTTGAATTCTATACACACCCTCTTTTCTTCCCCCTTCTTCTCTTCTAGCCTGTTTTCTTCAATATCACTGCCTCTATTTTAAATATCATCAGCTGATAAATCAATTGGCAGACATCTGTAGCAGTTCATTCTAATATTGAGGATAACAAACCATAGCTATAAATTTTTTTGGAAGAGAAGGCAATGAACTGCATCTTTGCACTTAGAAGGTGCTATAGGCATGAGTAAAGATACTAGGGTTAGCTCAAATATAACTGCAAAGTCTATTTCAATAATTTCTTAATTAACTACTATTAGATGCATATCCAGAGTTATTAGAACTTTGGAAGGTTGGAATTCTTTAAAAGATAGCTCTTTTAGAAAGAAAATTTCCTCAATGACTAGACATAAGAACTATTGGAAAGAGATCAACATGATTATAATAAAAGAGAGAGACGATTAGTCTTTCCCATCCAATTGTCTGTCAGAAGAAGGCAGAAAAGAATAGGAAGTTTCTCTAACTTCGAAAAACAGGGAGAAAAGTTTAATCTTAGTAGTCATTCCATTTTTCTGTTAGAGCCAAGGTATTTTTTCCTTCCTCAAATGCAGCATCCATCTTCACGAATATTGTTACTGTAGACCAGTGCACATCCATACACCATGAAAATTTAATCCTACAAATGAGTACAAAAACTTTAGTCATGCAAATAAAGATAGAAAATTTAGTGACATAAGATAAACACGTAAACTAGTACACCAATGGTTGTCTTTTCTGGAAATAGAAATCTATCTTTTATAGCTTTGTTTCCCATGTGCTTTTAGATTTAATTTCTCTCATGTATCCTCTTACCTCTCAATAATTTCTTCAGAAACTACCTTTATCACTCCCTCTTTCCTCCTTATTTATGATGATCTCCAGGCAGTGCTATTTTTCATCTTTGTGATCCATAGTATACCGAGCTCACCCATTTTATCCAAAAGCTTAGATTTGCTAGCCCTCTAAAATGAACATATTATGTCGTCCTAATCAGAGAATGAGATTAAAACATAAGCCTTAACTTATTTAAATATAAATATCAACATTTATATTGAATATGGATATATAAATATATACCCATCCATCTATCCCAGGGATACATAGAGAATACATGATTTCCTTCAGTATTCAAAAGAGAGACTTCCTATCATTTGTCCGTTGTGGAATAAGTGTCTTCTGCTCATGCCCTACCATGTTTTGTCCTGGGGTGACAGCTGTGTACTGAGCTCTCTATGTCTCCCACTCTTGATAGAGGGTCTGTTATACTAGCCCTTTTATCTAACACCAATTAATCATAAATCTTCCACAAACCAGGGGATTCTGCAAGAAAGTCTTGCCAATGGGAAGCTTTAGTTGAAATCAGTGAGGTAGTTTAGTGTAGTTATTAGAGTCCATAAGGCCTCTAGGGACTTCCACACAGCCTATAATATCATTTCTTGTGAATCCATTAGCCATACAGCCCATAATGTCATTTCTTATGGCTCCTTTGGCTCTATCTCTGAATCTCACATGTTTCCCATGACACTAGATGTACTAACAACAGTCATGACCATCACAACCATGACTGTAATAGCAGTTAACACAATATCACATTTTTATAGAACACAAAAAAGATCTTTCCTATTTCTTGTCTCATTTTAACTCCTCTTCCTTTGTTTCTGTAGGAAACTTGCTTTTGTTGGTAGCTGCCCACTGTATTCACTAGTTCACTGCTTTCCAAGATAATTCATTAAAATCTTTAGATATGCTGAGAGAAAAAAACCTATTTGATAATGCACATTACAGAGTATTGTTGATTCCCAGGTACATACTCTTATACATAGCTCTCTCTTTCATCAGGAGTGAGACAGTAACTATAATTGCTTGGTGAGCATCTGGAAGTAACATTAATAATGATAATAATGACCTCATAGGATGTATAATTTGGGGGATTAAAGAACATTTATAAGCTTATTTTGTCACAGTTAATGATGAGGTGCCAAGTTTTCTTGCCACCACCCTTTCCAGTGGTATTTCCTGCTTGGATCAGAGAACTAATTATAGTAAACGGTGCCCTTGCAAAGAACTTGCCCCATCCTCAAACACGTGCCAGCATAAAGATACTGAATTGTTTTAGTGTTGTTTGCAGAGACAATTTACTAATGTTGTTTTGCATTTGTCTAACAAAATTTGTATAATGTAATCATTTAGTGTTTATTTTATTGTGTGTACCTTCTACTCAGAGGGTTGGCATTATTGTTCCTAACAGTGACGGATACAAGCAGATCATGCCTTATGACCTCTACCATCCCCTTCCTCGGTACGTAAATCAACCATCCTGATGCTAGAATTAGTAAATCAGCCTCTGCTTCTTTTATATATCTATGTAGATATAGATTTTGTGGGGTTTTTTTTTCTGTAAAAGTAAGATGGTAGACAGTATAGTTCGCAATCCATCCTGAGCTCTGCTTCTGAATAATACTGGGTTGCTCGGACTGTGAGCTTGTCATTCAAAAAAAAAATTTTTTTTTAAGATAGGATCCTATTACATTGAGGTGGACACAGTAATTCACTCTTATTAGATAGAGTGTATGGGTTATGTTGTGTCTTTCTTTCACTCCCTTTGTCCTCTTTTGTTTCCCTGCAAAAGGACCCCAGTCATTAAAGCGCTATTGCTAACTGTTAAGCAAACACTGCCTGAAGTATTATCACAGTACCACAAATGTGGGATTCCAGATGTGCTATTACTCTACATAAGGGCTTTAAATATCCTCTTTTTTGTTCCAAAGAAATTATAGTTGTGTACAAAAAGGTGATGTTTTCCTATCTTTGTTGTTCAGAACATTTAGGGGACATTTTTTTTTTCTAAAACATAAAATTCCACGGGCTGTGTTTCTTTTTAAAATACAATATATTTTTTAACTAGAAAAAATAATGAAAGTGACTGAAGAAGTGTTAAGAGAACTTGTTCTTTATTAATATATTCATAAGAAAACTGGAGAAGCTGAAAAATATACTAGCTACTGAGTGTATGGTCTGCCACATTGGAAACAGCTCCCCAGACAGAAGAAATTAGAATCGTGCTTGAAGTGACCCCTGAGCTAAGAGAGGCCTTTGCTCTATTCTCTTTGCTCACTTGGACTCCAGGGCACCAGCTGCTAGTTAGAACCCAGAGTTTAAATCCAATCGCGAGTAGTTTTCTCAATCTCAAACTAATGAAAGCCCAGAAAACAATTCTGAACTATAAAATAAAACAAAGTTTGATTGAAAATCTCCAAATACTTAATGAAATATAATCCAAATAGGGGCTCTTGAGGTCATTTAGTTCAGCTCCCCAGTCCCATTCCTTCCCTGCAACCACACCCATATACCCAACATTTGTAAACATATGTATTTATACAAATATGTGTATATGGGTATTTAGTGAATATGTATTCCCACATGGGTATATGGATATACATATATTTATAAAATACATATATACCAGTGAAAGCTGTCATCCAGCCTCTACTTAAATACTTCCAGTGCCTGGCAGAGAACTTGATTTTCACCATCCTAACGGATGCATGTAGAGAGGGACATCGGATTTGTACTCTATATAGCTGTTTGGGTTTTTTTAAGCTCTTCCACTAAGGGGTTACCTCGTTAGTCAGCTACGCTCCCGCTTTTCTATGACTATATTGATAAAGCTGATAAATGACTATAGAATGCTATATAAATGACTATATAAATGACTATATCATTTTGCTGGTTTGATCCAGAACCGAAGTAATATAGTAAATGCTTCTTGGGGAAAAAAGTGGAGTGAAAATATAAAGAGATTAATTTTACTGATCCAAGATTTCATTTGACTTCAGTTTCTGTATCTCTAAAATAGGACACACGTATTTGTTTGTGTGAAGACCAAATATTTTACGATAAAAGCAAAGTTGGTGTCAGGAGTGAGCAACATCAAGGTTATGTTTTTCTTGTAATGGCACTCCTACGTTTCTTTCATGTCTATGATCTCTCTTGTTTATATTTCTCTGGTATAACTAATGCCTGTCTTAGGTTAAACTTCGTTTCTTATATACTCTAATTTCCCCGCAAATGCTAGAAGCCCAGTATTCTCAATGACAGATTGAAATGAGCCTCCTTAATGCCATCCTGTGTCCACACTGGCCTATCCATGTATCACAATGAGAAAGGATAATTATCAAATAAACACTATATTTCTTGCACTTCTGTTACTGAGCTATTTCTAAAGTTAGATATTCTTAGTTGATAAAGTCTTAGTAAATGGAAGAAATTTCTACAAATATGTTCTTATAAGAAGTATTGAGTCTCAAAAAAAAAACCCAAAGTTGAGAACTAAGGCTCAAAAATGATTCTCAGGTGGCAGCTACATTCTGATCAAGGCAGAAGGCTTTCCTTATTGAAATTATTTAAATGGGCTTTAGTCCACAAGTGTAGGTACAAGGCACAGTTACTGAGTCTTCCGATTTTTTTTCTTGCCTTCAGTCTTTGACTGAAACACATACCTAAATGTAATGTAAGAATGTAGTCTGATGAATTATCTTTAATTCATAATTAATATATATATATGTTTTCCACATCACTCTGAATTTTGAGAATTTCTTAAACACACTATGTATTTAAAAAATTAAAAGCCATCAGAATTAAAATATGTGATATGTGAACCCATTTAGTATTCTTCCAGGACGAGATTCTTGGATATGCTTTTTTTTCCCCAAGTACTTACTGGTCCCTGTTTAAAGATATTCTAACTGATGTCTTCTTTCAGCTTTTATTATACTTTCTTTAAAGCACTCAGACATGTTTTGCCTTGAAATTCCACATAACCCTATTATTATGTCAGGATTCACACAACAATTTTTCATTATATAGAACTATAGTCATGTGGTGGACCCATACTATAAATTCTTAGAATAATATTAGCATCATTTGTCTTTCTGTGATCACTGGCATTGAAAAGGATACTTATTACTGTTTATGAACTTACACTATGGGTCAGGTCCAAATGTCGAGACAGAAATTAATCACTCTCACTTTAGAAGGGTCAAGGTTAGGGACATTAGAGTACCAATTAGAAAGTGTGCTCTTTTTATGGAATCTTAATGTTCTAAGAGATTAAATGTACATTCAAAAACATATTCCTGCTTCACTGTCAGATCAAATGTAATGTGAATATGTACTTATATATTCAGCCTAATTTCATTCTGAATCAGACCTGTTATCCATATCCAGAGGGACGCTCTCCAGAGATTTACATGGATAAATGAGAATTGGTCTTACCCTTTTAGAAGAGAGACCCTCTACAGAGCTGCTTCATTTTCTTGAAAGGGACCAGAAAGTCTCCTAAGGGCTAAACGGAGGGCCTCAGTTTCCCCATAATAGCATTTGCTTTTGTGTCTCCTGGGGAAATATGCATAGGAAAATATTGTACTTGGCAGCATGTTTAGGCTGTTGGCAATAGAGATAACAGTTGTTTCCTAGACTCAAACAGTGCAAAGAAAATGTGGAGGAAAATTCTGTTAACTGGGAAACATACATTATCCAGGCTCATACAGAAGAGCATTCAGGTTCCAAATATACATGAATCCTACTTATAAAATAATTGATGTCTCCATGGTATGCTTGTGCAGTGTTTTTAAATTTAACTTTTCAAGTAGATCAACTTGATGACATTTTGTTTTTCTCTCATTAAAACTATATCTCTCATAAATCTAAGGGAAATCTTAAAATTCCTTAGCAATCCTCATCAACAAGCAGAATATATGTAAGAAAGACAAGCTCGGTCCCAATGTTTCCATTTTTCAAAATTCTATATTCTGTAAATGGGGCAAAGATCTCTCTCTGCATCCAGTCCCAAATGCAGCAGAGCTATGCAGAGATCTAAAAAGCAATGGAATTCTCTTAAATGTTATTGATAATATTGTTCTTTTCTCCCTTACTAAACTGTATCTTTAGATTCCAGTGCCATCAGCCTTCCAAACAAAACAAAACTTCTTCACAATTCCAAGAGTTATTTATTAGGGGAATGCTAACTGCCAGTATCCCTCAACAGTTAGGGAACAAGAAGATTACATCATCACCTTTGCTCCTTAGTGTATTGATGGCGTAGCTTGAACATCGGAATTGTGCTGAATCCATGTAGTCCCAAAGCTGATGATTGTAGAAGCAAGGGACGGAGTGTCTTTGGTTTGCCTTGATCTTTCATGAGCTTCTCGTACACAAGTATCCAGAAGCTAAGTAAGAAAGTATTGCATTGAAAATAGAAAGTATCAGCCCAGGTGCAAATTATTCCTGTTAATTGAGTAACCAGTTTTGGTCTTAACGAAGATATTTAAATGGGATTTAGTATATATATATATATATATATATATATATATATATATATATATATATCTCATGGTAAAATATATAACAGTATATATATGCAGAATGTATATTTATAAAATATAAAATAATGTAAATATTATACACAGAATATATATTCGAACTACAAGGAGAAGGACTGAATAGCCCCCGTTAGAGTAGGTTAGAGACAGCACAGATATCCCTGTGGACAGCTCTCCAAACAGTATTTCTTACATTATGTAGAGCTTCAAGGTTTACAAAGCACTGTTGCCAACATTGAATCCTTCTCTCGTACTCATCAGATTTTAGGCATTAGATGGCTCTCAGTCCTCTTGACCATAGCCTCTCAGAACCTGATTGCCCCAGTAGGCACTGGGAACGGGGTTGGTCGGAAAGGTCACTGAGGAGGTTCGGCAATGTGCATGTCTGCCCTGATGACTCCCCTTGCTTCTGTAGGTGGGAGGCCACCCCGTGGACCGCGTGCTCCTCCTCGTGTGGGGGGGGCATCCAGAGCCGGGCAGTTTCCTGTGTGGAGGAGGACATCCAGGGGCATGTCACCTCAGTGGAAGAGTGGAAATGCATGTACACCCCTAAGATGCCCATCGTGCAGCCCTGCAACATTTTTGACTGTCCTAAATGGCTGGCACAGGAGTGGTCTCCGGTAACTGTGCCCTCTTTCTTTGTTCGTTAGGAGAGTAAGTCCACTCTTCCCTCTCATCGTCATGACCCCACCAGCTACCCTGTGCAGCTCCCCACTTCTCTTGAGGTGTCTAGAAGCCCACCAGTTTAGCCCTGATGTAGGCACGCCCCAAATCTAGCACAGCCAAAAGTAAATGAGTAAATATGTATAGCTCCTTCAAGTTACTTCCAGAAGCCTCTGTCGCTCATAACGTTCCCTCAAGTGGCAAGGAGAGGCAAATGTCTGTCAAGAGCAGCCGAGGCCAAGTGACTGATCCTGAGTCTCTAGAAGCTGCTCGGATGATAGAGCTCAGTAGACCACAGTTTGGTTTTATTTTGTATTTCTTGTGCTTTGTCTATGTCCAAAAAGGGTCTGAGTGGATTTAAATTAAAATTATGTGTATTATTCATTGAAAAGAAAGATGAAATGGAAATGGCAAAATAATCAGAATGGGGATGAAGTAGGATAATTAAAACCAGAACATTCTAGAACATTAGGGAAACTGTTGCAGCAGCCTAAATAAAACATTATTTGAGGTTTCATGGCTGCTAATGCAAAGGTTTAAATAGCAAAAGAGATAGAAAGATGAGGAGATAAGCCACTGTGCCCTCAGCCACACAGATGGCACTTCACTTCACTACGTGGCTTTGTGGCAGCAGGATCAGAGCTTGGACATTTCTCTCTGTCTAGACTTGCTCCCAGGTGTCTGGAACCACTGGAGGTGCCATCTACATCTGGCTGTTGAATCAACTCCCTTGAACAGTTTTGACTGTGTCATATAATCAATTGGATCAGCCATGCTGCAATAATACGTGTCAACTATGATGGCTGTTCAAATAAATGTCAATGTCCATGTGGGAGCTAGCAAAATGACTCAATAAAATTAAAATGCAGTGTTAGCAATCAAAATTGAGCACACGCTACAGTTTCTTTTCTCCTTCTTTTCACTACTTGGTTTGGGACTCGGCACACAGTGGGTGCTTTCAGGAATGCTACCTAACTCATCTAAATCTAAGAATTGAAAGTGATTTAATTTTCAGCCACCTTCACCCTAAGTAGCCAAAAATAACAAAGATTCCATGAATGGTAAGAAATGGTACAAATCCACCAGGAGTCCTTATATAAAAGCAGCCCTTTAAAGTCTCAGGTGAGAGATGAGGCAAAGTGAACAAGGCTTTGCTATGAGTCTCCTCTGTCTTGCCTTCTCCTTCCAGTGCACGGTGACATGCGGCCAGGGCCTCAGGTATCGGGTGGTCCTCTGCATCGACCATCGTGGAATGCACACAGGAGGTTGTAGCCCCAAAACCAAGCCCCACATAAAAGAGGAATGCATCATACCCACTCCCTGCTATAAACCCAAAGGTAACTCCACAGGTGCTCGCTTACCAGCCTTTTCATTGTTATGTGCATTCAGGGACTGTTTGAAACTCCTTGGAATATTTTTAAGGATCCCAAGGTTCTTGGAAACTATATTGTGTAGCTTAGACTCTACTAAATGGACTTAACTCTTTCTAAAAAAACTTTCAAATAATTTTGATTGCAAATTGTTGTTTAAGTACTACTTATTTACATAATTCTCTCCTGGATCATAAAGCTGTTTGAAGGCCATTGCTGAAAAGTAGCAGACATATCTGCTTAGAGGGAGATACTATAGAGACATTGGAGACATGTATAAGTGATTTACTATCCACATGTCTTGCTGTTGAAAACAATGCAGTGAATCCCAAAGTGTCTCCTTTGCTAAGCGTGAAATACATTGGGAAGCTTCATACTGAAGAAACATACTGATGAAACAGAAAGGTGTTGCTTATTATACTGAGAATTAAAACATTAATATGAGACCAGAAGCCAGAATCTTAACTTAAAATGGAAATACGGAATAAATCAGAATTCAACAGATACTACATGTAATTTATAAAAAGCAATTTTGTAAAAAGTTCTACTTAGCGAGAAAGCTTTATTATAATTATACAGGGTCTCTCAGATTAGCATGCCCACTAATCTGACCTCTTTGCTGATATTAATATAGTCTGAGTCAAGGAAAGAGAAAATGCCAAAGTCACAAACCAATTCAGAAGTAAAGAACTCCTTGTGATAAACTACCTCCTATTATTGATATTAAATATGGTTCCCGGGAGCCAGGGTGGCTCAGTTGGTTGAGTGCCCAGCTTCGGCTCAGGTCATGATCTCGCAGTTGACAAGTTTGAGCCCCGCATCGGGCTCTGTGCTGACAGCTGGGAGCCTGGAGCCTGCTTCAGATTCTGTGTCTCCCTCTCTTTCTGCCCCTCCCCTGCTCGTGCTCTGTCTCTCTCTGTCTCAAAACTAAAACATTTTTAAAAATTTTAAAAATAAATATGATTCCCATTTGCTTCTGAATTTATTTCTCTAAAGATTACATTTCTCTGAAAATCAGCCACAGCGTAGCTCTTTATTCTGCTATCTGTAGGTTGCCCTTGTTGGGGGTGAATGGCATCATGAAATCTAAATGATATAATGGAAATAAACAAACCCAAAATACCAGAAATCCTGATTCACTTTAATAACTACATCTCTCTCTAAACCTCAGTTTCTTCATCTGTAAAATGGGGCTAATAATAGTAACTACCTCAGAGATGATGTATTCAAGGAGATACAGTGCAAACAGGGTGCTTAGCTCACTGCCTGGAATATAGCAAGTTTGTCCTAAATGTTATCTTCAACTCCTGACTATCATCAGCATCCTTAAATATGGGAGGAAGAGGCCCTCGGTACATCTTACGGGATCCACTTCAAATAGACAATAAAGTATTGTAGGCCTGCTAATATTACCAAGCTTAATGCTCCCTTACTGCAACAGAGCAATGGCTCACACTGTCAGATAAGGAGTCACTGACTGCGTCACTTAGTTGGAGAGGTGAGCTAGTTGTAAAATGACGTCTGCACAGGTACCCTGTTAGCGTGTCTAAATGATAGCACATCCTTCTGGCCTCAGCAGCTTCATATTTCTCTTCTCACTTTGATTTCTGACTATAAACAATCGCTGCACATAGAGCACCAGACGTGATGCCCCCCCCCCCCACTTAAAATAGTCAATTATTTGTTAGCTCTATCTTTACCAAGCCACTTCAGAGAAAAGCAGTTTGTGGTTAACTATCAAGAATAAAATCTGGATTTTCACAACTAAGTAGTGAGTCTGGCTCTCTAAACATCATGAAAATGCTGTATAATTCTGTGATGTATGCATATAGAGACATATTTCTTTCATCTTTACAATTATATGTCATAAAATGGTGATAGAGCTTCACTGGCTCATACTATAAAGGCAAGTATGCCTATAAACGATCCTAATAAATATGTCAGAATGGGAATCTTGGCAGTGACTTCTGTAGGAGCAGTTATGACCTCCCTCTTTCTTTTTCTCCTTCACGTTTTTTCCCCCTGCCCAGGAAGTAGTTAGGAAGCTTGTCCTGAATTGTATGGCCAACGTAAGATAAATAGGTAAAACAGTCCAATTATGGGTTGTGGACCCTAAGTTACTCATATTCCAGTTGTCAGTGAGCGTTAGGGTGGTGCTGAATGAGTCAGATATGGAAGGCAATGTTTTGTGAATTTCAGAGTGGCATTTTTGTTTGTTTTTGACAACATGGCATAGATCACACTTTGCCAAAAGGAAAAGGAGAAACAGGTCAGGATTTATTAAAGTATTGCAGTATAATTTATTGTACTTTGTGTTTGCCTTAAAAAATAAATATCACTCTATCTTTTTGACAGGAAATAGTGAAAAGATACTTTGATGACTCTTCATACACATACTGAGCCAGCGTTCCTAGAGTTACGACTTTCATGATTAAAAGACTTTTCCTTTGCTCTTCAGCATAATGAGAGGGAAGCATATATGCACAAAGACTAGTAATACTAAACATTTAAAAATATTCTCTTTTCTTCATATAACCATCATCAGTAGCAGAAATTTACCAAAAAACTTATTATTTGCAGCTACCCATATAGTTTCTAGGTAGTGCAAAATCAGGAACTGGTGAAGACATAAAGGAAGCTCCCTAAAATTCCAAAATGGTTCTAACCTCTTCTCTCTTATGTGCATGCACTTAATTCTCAGAGAAACTTCCGGTAGAGGCCAAGCTGCCATGGTACAAGCAAGCTCAAGAGCTAGAAGAAGGAGCTGCCGTGTCAGAAGAGCCCTCGTAAGTGTTAAAATCACAAGGTGTTTTGCTTTTGAAGCTGATTGGTTTAAAGAAAGAGGGGTCTCATTGACTGTGGCTTCCTTGGGTTCTGAGTGAGCTGTCACCCTCTCACCAAGGGTTGAAATGAGCCTTTGGGCTGTCACATTGGAGATTTATCAGTTTCAAAACGTGTCTCAAAACATAAGATTGCATGGTTGCTCTCTAAATACTTTTCAATTTTGAAGGAAATGAAGGGGTAGTGCCCATCTTCTCCAAAATCTGACCTCCTCTTTTCCAAGAGGCTAAAGGTGAGAAGGCCCAGGCTGCCTCTGATGATGTAACATAGATTGGATGTGAAAGTCTGGGCAGCTTTTCACATTTCTTATACCCCAGCTGTGCAATATAGCCACTCACAAAAGGTAAAGCATAGGTAAAATATATTTGAGGACAAAAGAAGTATATTAGCTTTTCTTTTCCCTATCTTGCTGTGATCGGGATCACATGGATACCAGTCTTTGCCCTACTTGATCATGGTTCCTTACCTGCCCAGTTTTATCAAGGCCATGAAATTTGCAAGACCACCAGGCAAAGAGTTTTCAGATGTTTCAAAAGAGGAAACAATAAGAAAGACAAACATTGACTGACCGATTGATGGGTTGATTAAAGTTATATGTTGGTTGTACTAGAAAGCACTAGGTATGTCTGCTGCATCATTTTTTAAAATAAGGGAAAGCACTTTAGTGATGTATTTCATTTACGATCAAAGCACTTTCTCAGAGTGATGATTTTCTCGATTAATTTATTTCATATAAACCCTAGGCTCTGTGCATAAGACATGTTACCCACCGCCCAGGAGCTCACAGTATAGCATGTAGGATATGAAGGGTTTTCAAATTCAACATACAGTTTAAATTTTACCAGAGAGGAACACCTGAGTGGTTCGGTCGGTTAAGCATCTGACTCTTGGTTTCAGATCAGACCAGATCTCATGGTTCATGAGTTCGAGCCCAGCATCAGGTGCTGTGCTGCCAGTGCAGAGCTGACTTGGGATTCTCTCTCTCCCTCTTTCTGCCCCTCCCTCTCTCTCTTTCTTTCTCTCTCAAAATTACTAAAAAACTTTTAAAAAATAAAGTAAATTTTACCAGAGAAATAAATCAGCACTGTAATCTATGTATCCGAAAGCAATTTAGAATTTTCTCAGATTCATCCCGTTCGAACCTAAATCTGATATGGTGTGCCAGACCATGAATTGTGTTCCTGAATCACACCCTAAACATCAAAGGATTGAAGAAGAATTTCAAAATACAGATTGTTACAACCAAAGTTGATTTGTAAAGAAATGAAATTTGTTTTTCAGTCACGTGGTTTCACATTATGCAATACATTTCGTACTTTAAAGGACAGTAAGCAAAATATAAATTACCTTTGTACTATAAAGTTACTACTAGCACCTTTTTTTTTAATGTTTATTTATTTTTGAGAGAGAGAGAGCAAGAGAGAGAGCAGAGGAGGGGCAGAGAGAGGGAGACAGAGGATCTGAAGCAGGCTTCACGCTGCAGCACAGAGCCTGATGCTGGGCTTGAACTCACGAACTGAGAGATCAGGACCTGAGGCGGAGACAGATGCTTAACTGACTGAGCCACCCAGATGCCCCACTGCAGCACCTTTTTCCACTTCTTTGAGAAGTGACTTTTTTAACCATTGCAGAACTTTGGAGAAAAGGCGATGTTTAAAGATCACAGTGCAACCTTTACGTGGATATATGAAGGCTTAAAACTTTCTGTTCCTCTCCTGCCAGTACCTGGCTGGACAGGCCTTCGTGCTGCTGGAGAGGAAGTAAGCAATTTATTTTAGAGGGGGATTAACTCTTTATCCACTAAGGTCCTATTTAAGACACAGAAAGATGCCACTCCGTATGTACATTCTTAGGTGAGATACATTTAAAACCAGACATGTACTATTCTACTTAAATAAACTGCTCGCCTGTACATAATATTTTGTCATTTGGTCTAAAGCATAATCCTATATACAGGACTGCATTATAACGAAGTTAAGTAATATAATAAAGTTGAAATTAAATCAAAACATCTTACATCAATAATATAACATCTTTCCCATTATTAGATACCTCTTAGATGAAAGTAGTAAGTGGAGCTTAATGCCTCTGCAGAAGGATTACATAGACTTATGGTCAACCATGTTTTGTAATGAGTGTTTTCCAGGGAAGGTCTGATTAAGATGCATTATGTTGAACTTTAATCTTAATAAAATCCCTAAAGTAGTTAACCACATAGTTTTCACCGTTGAAACTATAGCCATATATTAGATTATTAAGTTTTACTCTTGGTGTAATGGAATTGCCATCTTGGCATGATTAATCTGAATTGAAGTAGATTGTAATTGGAGCGCCAGTGCTGGGGAAAGGAAATGTATACTGTTATGCTCAGAACAATAATTACTTTTATACCAAAATGAAATAAATGACAGCTGTAGAATAATGTAATGAAAGGTATCCGGTTTCCACATCTTAATATGCTTTACATGTTTAGTGCACTGAACCCTAGGAAAGGTCTTACGTGTCACATTATTTTTTCATTGATTTTGAATTTAAAAAACATAATTTTGCATGGGCTTAATTCTTTCTTTTTTAAACCACATAGGCTAGTTTCTAAATGTGTGTAGCAACCTATAATTACTCTCCATAGTATAATGAAGAAATGATATAGTGTCAGCACGTCTTTCCTTCCCCCCACCAAAGAGACTCACATTGCTTAAATTAAATGGTGATGTTTAGAAGCTGTGCCTGTCACTTCTGAACTGCTACAGAGAAGCATGAATAGTGATCCAGACCTATTATCTCTCACTTTGGCCCCACCTAATATGGAGAGTTCTACAGTAAAAACAGTAAATATCATTTATTTCCCCTTATGTAAAATAAAAATATGATCACCAGCCTGTCTCATTAAACAGCATAGGAAAACAAGTACCTTAAAGTCTTTAGCCTATGGCGATACTGTTACTGAGTATTAGATGCTTGTGGTAGTCCCACCAATAATTGGGTAGCACTCTGGCCAAAGGTATGTTGGAAAGCAACCGCTCTAAGGTATGTTTAGAAAAAGCTATGATTAAAAAGTAAACACTGAGCTTCCAAGAAATAACCCAAACTTGATAAACTTCCAAGAAATAACCAAAACTTGACGGAACAGGTGTGCACACTGGTATTATTGTTCCACTAAACTAAATGCAATGCAGCGGATACAGATACAGATACAGATATCAGTCACATAGAATACCTGAAATAAGGATCGAGATTAAGTCACATGGTAATGTCCTTAATATATTGAGTTCATCATATAAAGCTGCAGCTTTATTTGGAAATACTTTTAGACGTTAATTGCTTTTTTTTCTAGCAACAAACGGGTTTATTTGTGATGTATTTGATTCATACGGCACAAAAGTAGGAGCATTCATTGTGAGGAACATATTTTCATGATATGAAAAAAGTATCTCCTAACCCACCCGGGAAAGTCACAGCATCTAAACTGATTTTTCACTAGTGGCCATGGTTTGACTTGATCCAGGCACAGGTTTTTATCAGATTTTTCTGACAACCAGCAGCAAGAATCTTCAAGCCAGGTATTTTTGTCTCTCCTCATTGAACAAAACAGTGTGAACAAGATCCAGCCCCTAATCAAGACTAGTCAAGTGGGGTTTTAGCCCGTGAAGCTGATGGAGCACAGACAGTCTTACAAATAAATACAATAAGGTGAACTTGCCTTCGAAGATGCCCTCTAAGGAATCCATAGAAATCCCTGCTACCCAATTAACACGGAAGGAATTAGAGTTAGACTTCTAAAAATAATAAGATTCTGGGAGAGTTGCATTTTTTCAAGGCTAAGATCAGTACCTTTCCAACACTAGAAAGGGGCAGATAGAAAAATGACTAATGGAATTCTCTTTGGCTGTTATTTGAATGAAGTATGTCGTTTTGAATTTGCCTCCAGCTGATGAAAGTCTCATTTAGGATACGTCATTTATTTTATTTTATTTGTTAGGTTTCATAAGTTATTATTTTTCTTTTCTATCATTTTATTTTTACAGTGTAATATTAGTTTCGGGCATAGAATATAGTGGTTCAGCACTTCCATACATTACCCTGTGCTCATCACAAGTGCCCTCCTCAATCCCCATCACCTGTTCACCCCTCACCCACCCACCTCCCTCCCCTCTGGTAACCATCGGTTTGTTCTCTATAATTAAGAGTCTGTTTTTTGGTTTGTCTAGGATTTAAATGCCAGATTGAGCCCAGCTGGTTGCTTCCACGGACAAATATATGGGGATAGCTTTCTAGGTATTTTTTAAGCCCTCCACATATTGTACTTTTATTTGGTGAGGGATCAGAACTACACTATGGTAGTATAATTGTGTTCATTAATCAGGTAGTAGCTAAATAAATTACTGACCTGGTTTCCCATCTCCTATCTTTAACTTACTTTCAGTCTTTGTTGAGTTATATGCAGAAACATGACAACCACCTCAAGCCAAGTACGCATAACGACCACTTTGACAGCTTAATTTCTTGAACAAAAATGATACTATGGTGTCCTCTAGGACATGTAAAGGCTGCATGTCTACTGTTGCTGTACAGGAAGTTAATCAGCTGGCCTTCTTAACAAGCCTGATCTAACTTGGAACAGGAAGGAAATTGTTCATTTCCTTAACTCCTTCAGGCCATTAACAGGCCACTCAGTGCCCTGCAAAGTGTAATCTATTAAGGGAGGCAGGCGTAAAGGTATGGCTAGATGCTTCAGAGGCTCTGAGTCTCTCTTTTTAGACTTTCTGGTCTCTGAATCAAATCATCCCAGAAAGAAGGAGGGAGGGAGGACTAATTGGGTACCTAGGGAAGCCAGTTTCCTCCCAGATTTATTTCAGTTGCCAGGAGTTCTGCTTGGATGGCTTTGAGCGAGAAATAGGAGACAGGCGATTACTTTGGACCCTAAGTGACCAAGAAGGCCATTGGAACCAGCCATCCATCCTTCAAATGTTGGCACATACCAGGCGGAGAGCCTTAATGGTGCTGTCCTCTCAAAAGTAGGATTGGGTGGTCCTCTATGCCTTGATCGTGCTTGCCCTTAAAAAATCTTGAGTTATCTCATCAGATTTCCAGTTAACAACTTTAGTTCATGGTTAAGAAAACATTTTTGTGCTTCAGCACAATAGTCAGGTCTTAAACGTATTGCCATAAATAATCTTGGTGTAAGCCATTTAAAAAAAGGAAGAAGAAAAAGGAAAGCAGGCAGGCCAAAGACAGCAGTAATATCTGGATGCCAGATGGCATCAGCTTAGTGATGGGGCTGATTCAATAAGAAGCAAAGGGAAATTCCTGTCATGCATCTGTGTGAACAGAACCCACAAGGAATTAGATACAGAAGGAAAAGCCAATAAGAGTCTCCGTGGTGATCCTGTAGTCATTAAATGCCTTGTTTACCTTGTTGGAAATAGTATTTAAACATATAATATTTAAGCATATGTTTACATTAGTCCATATTTATATCCAGCAAGTTAGTTGTCTGAGAATGTGGATGTCTTAACTCAGTGGTGAAGAATGTGAATTCACATTTTAAAAAAAGTGGCTAGAAATGTTAATTGTGTGACATGTGTTTTTCTATTTTCCCCCAAAGAATATTCAGGGAATCAAACATCAGTAATGGGTCCAGATAGTTTGGCTGTTTATATCCTCAATACAAGGTGCCTGAATTATATTCTCTTCATGAATCTCAGGCCACAGAAAATAAAAGGACTATCTTGTATATATATAAAAACAGATATATTTCTTAAGAATCAAAAGTGACATCATCTAAGATCAAGAAATTTAGACACTATTTGTAGATCATTACACCAACATAAGGGCTATTCAAGCATGAGAATTACAGGATTAAAAAAAAAAAAAGCACAAAAGCATTTAATTTTGAGAATTGGCACATAGCAGAGCAAAAGCCCATGCTGGCCAGACTGAATCAGCCCTTACCTCTCAATGGTCATGACCTCACTCACTTTCAACTCCTTCCTTTCTGGCCTCCTTCCCATCTACCTAAATCATTCTCTTCCATTATATTCTCTGCAACTGCATGCTTAATAGAAGTTCTCTGTCTGAATGTATATTTTAGATGACTATGGAGAGTCAGCAGACCTGCTAAATTGTTCACATCTCCTGATGAAAGAAGCTAAGTTTGCTCATAAGTCACCTGCTCTGTGCCGTGCCCTGTGCCAGTTGCAAATACTGTAAAAATAAGCCTGATAGTCCTTGCCCTCAAAGAACCTTGAGTGCATTCTTACCATAGGAATGATAGGATTATGTCCAAAGTGCTGAGTATTGGTCACTTATCCACAGATTGAACAAATGAGCTAGCTGTATTTAAGAAATGTAGGGGCGCCTGGGTGGCGCAGTCGGTTAAGCGTCCGACTTCAGCCAGGTCACGATCTCGCGGTCCGTGAGTTTGAGCCCCGCATCGGCTCTGGGCTGATGGCTCAGAGCCTGGAGCCTGTTTCAGATTCTGTGTCTCCCTCTCTCTCTGCCCCTCCCCCGTTCATGCTCTGTCTCTCTCTGTCCCAAAAATAAATAAACGTTGAAAAAAAAATTTTTTTTAAATAAATAAATAAATAAAATAAAAAAAATAAAAAAAGAAATGTAATATGATGTCTGAGTATGCACAGTGTGATAGTATTATTGATTTAAAAAGAAATGTGGGAGAATTATTTATTGAATTCCTAAATTCTCTCCGCTACTGTGCATTCCTCTGAGTTAAAATATTAGAATAGTTAAGCTAGTACATGGTAATTCACAAACAACATAAATGAGAGGAAAATGTAATATACAGGGAAAGGGTTTGGGGGATGTTGGTATGAACTGATGTTTGGCAGATTGTGATAGAACCTATTTGAATCTGACTTTCACTCCAAAACTAGTGCTTGAGAAAGGATTATAGCCAATGATCATATATGTCGTATCAGTATACGTACTTGAGCGATTCTTACCTATACTTTGAGAAAAGCTGCAGAAACCATAGGTAATTTCCTAAAATTTAAAAATGTTCAGGTATGTGGGGCGCGTGGGTGGCTCATTTGGTTGAGTGTCCGACTTCGGCTCAGGTCATGATCTCACAGTTTGTGGGTTCGGGTCCCGCACGGGCTCTGTGCTGAGAATTCAGAGCCTGGAGCCTGCTTTGAATTCTGTGTCTCCCTCTCTCTCTGCTCCTCCCCTGCTCATGCTCTGTCTCTCTCTCTCTCTCTCTCTCCTTCAAAAATAAATAAAAACATTTTTAAAAAATTAAAAAATATTTCAGGTATATAATGCTGCCAACTATGTGAGTTGGTGAGGGGTAAGTCTGTGTGTTTGTGTGCCCAAACAAGGATGTAGCCCTGCTGGGATCAAAGGAAAAAGTTTAGTTATTGATCATACCTCCATGCAGGGCAGCAGTGTGCACCAGCAGTGGTGAAAAGTGTGGGCTCCAGGGACAGATTGGCTGGGTGTTCATCTTGGATCCACCACTAGCAACAGGGGACCTGGGCAAGTCACTTAACTCTTTGGCTGCAATTTCCTCATTTGTGAAATGAGCATGATAACAGCACCTGTATCTTTGAGTTAGTACATGTGAAGTACCTGGTTTGCAGGAAGATCTCTCTACATGTTAACCGGGGTTGTGATTGGGCCACTTCCAGAATTATTCATCTTCCCAGGGAACTTTTTTTTTTTTTAATTTTTTTTTCAACGTTTATTTATTTTTGGGACAGAGAGAGACAGAGCATGAACGGGGGAGGGGCAGAGAGAGAGGGAGACACAGAATCGGAAACAGGCTCCAGGCTCTGAGCCATCAGCCCAGAGCCTGACATGGCTCAGAGCCTGACGCGGGGCTCGAACTCCCGGACCGCGAGATCATGACCTGGCTGAAGTCGGACGCTTGACCGACTGCGCCACCCAGGCGCCCCACCCAGGGAACTTTTAATGGAATAAAAATGTATAATAATCACCTATTTACAACTGGAGAAATTGAGGCAGGTGTCGTATCTACTGGTATGTGAGAGAGAAGTACAATTTGACCCAAAATTCAGCCAGTCATTCCCCAGCTAACACCACCATCCTGCCTCTGAGGATATTATACTTCTATACTTCTGAGGCTTTTTGAAGATTTACTTGTAAGCATCACACTTAGAATCTAGCCCAGAATTTATTCTGAGGGACAAAGCTTAGTTACCTTTATTTGAATAAAAAAGGGACCTACAGGGAGTTGCAAAAATTAATAAGGAAAGTTTAGAAAATGCTTGGGTGGAAAAGCATCCTCTTTCAACCCTGGGTTAAATACAGTTGATCCCCATAGATTGTTCCCAATGTGCACTGAGACAGAAAAATCAATAACAAATTCAACAGAGCAGACAGAGCCATTTTTATGTAGTCATTAGAAAAGCCTTTACTGCAAACCAAGAAGTTCTAAATTTGTCAGCCCCTCCCAACATCTCTACTTATTGCTCATTCTGTAGCTACTTTCAGAAAGCTAAGTCTGAACTATTGCTCAGCTGAGCCCTAGAGAGTGACAAAGACAAATTAATGGGATCCGTGTGTGCCAAAATAAAGTATGGACCCTGTCACCACCAATATATGTTACGTCCATTAAGGTCATTTTTAATGAACTGAACTTTTCATTGGAAAGTGTTGCCAAACTTGTTGAATTAAAGGAAAGAAACCTTTACAAAATTGCAAAATAAACCAATTTTACTCCATATGAAGGAAAAAAAATGGTCATGGAAAGTATTCTGAGTTTACAATATTTTAGATTTGTATCAAAATCAGGGGAAATGATATGCATTAAAAACTCCATTCTGGTATTAAGTTGAGAACTGAAAATGCACTAATAGCATTGTAAGCTATAATGGCATATTAGTCCCTGGGACATGGCTTTTTAAATAATCAGACTGGCCTCAAGGAAAACCCAACTTTTAAATTATGTTCTGTGTGCACAAGTCAGGAAAGCAATAGGAGAGAAAGATGGTCTGAAACAAATGTATCCTCATGTTTTATTTGTGAACAGAGTGATTTGGCTCCATTTGAATCTGCTACATACAGTTAGTGGCCTATCTTTTCTTTTTTCCCAAAACACTGTGTATATTAAGTTTTAAAAAGTGGACAGAAAAATAGGAGCTCTCTCTGGGTTCCCCTAACGTAAGAACAACTCCAAAATGCTTCCGACCCTTTACAGGAGTAGCTGCTTGTATGATAAGGCAGTGTGAGATCAGAGCTATGTATAAATCACTGAAGGCAACCTCTGGCTCAAAGCTGCCCCAAAATCCTTTTCTTCTATAAAAGAGTATTTTTATTGAGATTAAATGAAAGTGATACACACAGAATTTAAACGTTCCTCAAGCTACATGATAACCTAATATCCCATCAAGATGAAATGAGGCCAGCATCTACTGCCTTAGGTACAGCCATAAGAAATATAAAATGAAGAAGCCCACTACTAAATTTGGGCACAGCAGCTTTTTTAAAAAGACTGAAAGAAACTCCTATAACAGGAAAAAAATTGTGTTTTCTTATGCCAATACCCGGAACTAAGAGGTATGATTTAATTTCTCTGAGTTTCAAGACTGTTGCCTCTTTAGCTTGCTTTCAGTCTTTGGACCCAAGAACAAACCAAGTCACTCATAATGTCAACACTCACCATTCTATTTACCTATCCATTTACTCATTATAAACATATATATTTACTGAGCATCTATTACATGAAGTTCTGACTTCACAGAAGTTTGATCTAGTGATGGACATAGTTATTACATAAAGATTCACACTTGATTTTCAGAGGCTGGTAACTGCTATGGGTAAATGAAGAGGTGATCTAAGAGAGTCTAACAGGCGCTCCAGCAGGTGTGGGGTTCAAGGAAGTCTTCTCTGAGAAGACACATGTCAATTGAGTCCTGAAGGATGAGTGGGAGCTATTACAAACTGAGAGAAAGGAGAGTCATCCATGGGGGAGACGCACCTGCCAAAACCTCGAGTTAGGAAAGAATTACACACATTTAAGGAAGAGAAAGAAGACTAGTGTGGCTGGAGGCTAGTAACCAGGGGGGAAAGAGCAGGAAATGAACATGGAGAATGGCATAATGTAACCTTGACAAGGAGTTTGGCTTTTCTTCTGGTATTCTGGGAAAAAATTAAAAGCTTTACAACTACAGGGTGAAGAATGGCTTAGTAAGGTCTAACAGAGAAAGAAAACAGATGAGTGGCTGTTGTGGTGGTCCAGCAGAAAGGTAGTGGCTTCAGTGATCATGGCTTATGTGGTCACCTGACATTCAATATGGTGACACATGGATTCTGGAGTCAACTGCCATGATTTGAATCTGACATTTATTTAGCAGTATGGCATTCAAAATCTCTGTGCCTCAACTTTATCATCTAGAATTTGGGATGAAAAGAGTACTGTCAAAATATAATTTTCAAAAAGGAAAAACTATGGCCCATATAAATACAAAATGAGCACATGCCAGAATTTGTACTGAATTCATGAATTATCAAGAGAACCAGTAAGATGTTAAAACTTATTCATACCAGAACTGGATATAGAAAAGTGTCTATTTTCTACCAGACAGTAATCCTTGGCACTTATATGAACAGAAAAACAAAACAAACAAAAAAAAAAAACTTTCCATCACTATGGACTGGAAACATTTGTATCATCACCAGCCCTCTACAAGGAAACTTCTGTCTGGCCAAAGACAAAGACTTACACTTCCATAGAGTTAATTAGACAGCCTGCCACCCTGAAAGTCTGTTAGACAATGTCAGCATTCCACTGAAAGGACAACCAGTGATCTCTTTTGCCCATTTCACAACATTCCTGACAGTATCCATCTCCTAACAATATTATAATGAGCTAATATATATGAAGGGCTTAAAAAACATCAGTAAACATTAGCTATTGTTGTTGTTGTTGTTGTTGTTGTTGTTGTTGTTGTTTTATCAAGGTGGCTGTAGTGATGATGGAGAGAAGTAAAGGAATTTCAGATACATTTTTGAGCGAGAATTGATAGACTTGGGGAATCATTTGGAAGAGAGGAGTCGGGGAAAGTGAGGGGTCAGGAATAACTCCTAAATGTCCTTGAGCATTTGGATGGCCAGTAGAATCATGTGCTGTGACAGAGGAGACTGGGAGAGGAATAAGATACTGAAGAGGGAAATCAGGAGTTCCATTTTGGACATTTTAGGTTGGAGATGCCTTTGAAATATCAAAGTAAAAATGTCAATTGGGAGAGAGAGCAATGAACAGTGGTTATGAGCATACAACCTACTGGCTGTGTGAATGACTTATACTTCAATTTCATCACCCATGTATTAATTACTAAATGAAGCTAGTAATAGTTCTTATCTGGTTGTCATTAGGATTTAACAGCTTTTATTTATAAAGCACTTGGAGCAGTGTCTGGCACATAAGAAGCACTATATAATTTTTTGATAAATAGATTAATTATATTAAATTAATGTTTACTCCTTTCAAAGAGTCAAATGGCTCCCTAGCCCAAAACTTACCAAAAAAAGAAATTGGGCATAAAGCTCCGAAAAAAAAAAGTCTAGAATAGAGATGATATACTTCGAAATACTTAGAATAGAGATGAAATACTTCTAAATACTTAGAAGTTGCTCACATACTGGTGGTGTGTGAAACCAAGAATCACCAAACACATCACCAAACTGAGCTCCAAGGCACTAAGTGCTTAGAGTTTAAGGAGAAGAGGACCTAAAAAGGAGACAGAAGGAACTGACCAGAAAAGAAAAGAAAGCCAAGCGTTTGCTGTCATGCAAGTCAAGAGGATAAAGTCACTCAAGAAAGAGGGCATGGTCAACTGCCTTGGGGGCCACTGGGAAGAAGGTAGTTGAGGATGCATTTGTTGCAAAGAGCCGACACTGTAGGGCCCGTATTCTCAGAAACTGATTATTACCTGTCTTTCTGCTGGCTTTTCTCTTACTATTAAAGTAGAACAAACTCCTGATGGTCAACAAGATCCCTCCGTTAGTAAGACTCTTCCTCATATCTTGTCTGGAACCATATCGAGAAAGATAGGTCAGAACTGCAAGCCAGCTTTAACAGAGTCTTTGAGTATGAGGTTGTGGGCCTGGAGAGAGCCTGTTAGGCCCTGACTTGTTGGAACTCTGATACCCCCAGCATTTCCTTCTAGTACAAAACGTCTCTTTCAAAGGAGAGTGTGCCCTTCGATGCAGTCAGGCTTTCTTCTCCCACTTCTAGTGCTGAGCATTTCTGCAAGAAAGTCATTGAGGCGTTTGTGCGGAGGCCAGCTGCCTCTCAAAGAACCCAAAAGGGCATCATTATCATGAGAAAATCAAGTCTGCTTCTTGGAAAATTCCACTAAATATAGCTCTCCCAGTACTGCCTTAGTCTGTTTGAAATTGGGTCCTTCCTTTGTATTTATTTATTTACTTGTTACTGCTTAGTGGCATCAGACAGGGCAGTCACAGAATTTTTTTTTTTTTCAGATAGGCATATTGGTGGCTGATTAAAAATTCTCATTTTGTTTTGTTATTTAAATCTCTGGGATCGGTCTATACTTGGTTATGCTACTGAAGTGCCTTATAGTGATGAAAACCTGTCACAACCCAGGTATGATGCTTAAGAATTAGAGGAACATTATGAAAATAAGTGGTGCTATCAGATGTTTTGTGGAATGGTGTCCTGGACACCTTTGAGAAATTGTGCTTGGAGACTTTAATATGAGTTGCATAACTAGCATGAATTATTTGCAGCTCCAGAGAGTTGTAAGCTAACAAAGGCAGTTGAGAAATGTTTTCATAATTCCATATTCAGGTCAAGTATCCTTGACTAAAGATCTTTCACAATAAGTTAGATTGTTATTTATTTGGAATGATTTAGGTGTGGTTCTAAGTGAATGGAGAGGCATATTTTGGATAAGTATTCTCCCAGAACTTTATTGCTCTCCCTATATTTTTAAAGAATCACTTTAATGTTGTCTTGGAATTATGGGTTTTACAATTAATTCCAAAATCCCTAAAGGAAGAGTCACCCTCCCTTTGTAGCATTCCAAAGGTTTTTGTTTGTTTCCCTATTTTGGATGGTTTTGAAAAAAATCTTTTAATTTCTTGAGACACACTAAATAACTAAAAAGTTTACATGAGGTCTTTTGATCTCATGTAAAATTGAGACAGATGAAAGAAAATGTTTCATTTTCCAAGTTTCTGTCCTACCCAAAAGCAATTTCTTTTGCTTGTGTTTCTAAATGGCTCTTCGGATGCCAAAATGCCTAGCTTTGGTTCAGGAAACTACACCTTCTCCTAAAGGTTTCACTCCATTAATTTTGCAAGAGTTGCTCATAACCAGGAGAAGAACCAACTTTTCAAAACTAAAGAAAAAGAATAAAGAAGATTTCATTAAAAATAGATGAGGCATTATGGAATAACAGCATCATTACCAACAAAGTTTGGGGACTTTTTTTGTCCCTAAATGATATACTTATATAAAAGACTCTGATTAATTTGGGCTAGAATTACTATACAGTATTTTATTTTTCCAGTATCCTATTTTCCAGATCCATCTGTGGCCACTAGTTAAATGATAAAATTTTAGAAAGGGAAAAAACCATGATTCTCATGCATATATAAAATGAACATCTGTTCAAGCTTTTGTTTACCTCATTAATTAGTGAGGGAACCAGGAAGATGTTACAACCAATTCAAGGGAAATTTCAAAGAATTATATGTATTTAGGTAAATAAGAGGCTAGAGTGAATGTACAAATAGACGTAAAATGGGTCTGCTTACAGGACAACAATCAATTGCATTCCACTAGGTGCAATTAATCTGCAATTCTGTGGGCAAGAATCATTCTCATCATCCGTTTTCTCTAACTGGTAGAGTGGTAAAATAGCAATGAGAGATTGCCATAGCTTGGAAGGATGCACTTGACAGGACACCCAGTCACCTCCTGGGTCTGTGTTAAAGTTGTCTATAATTTTTCCTACACCATTCAGTTCATTCCCTCCTCTCTCCTCCCCCTAAATGCCACCACTCTCATACACAAACATACAGCAAAAGAAAGAGGGAAAAGAAATCCACAAAGCCCATCAGACGTCTGGCTGAAATTTAATAAGATGGAAAACTAAACCAAAATTAAGTATTTTTCATGTGATTTTCTGCAAGTTTCAGTTTGCATTTTGAAACTAGAGAATGAAGTGAGGCTAGTAGTAGCATCACAATAACACTTTTATGAAGCCATTCTTATTTTGTACAATGCTGATGATTTGTTTTTTAGATGACTGTATATGAGAAAGGAGAGGAAACTAAGAGGAGAAGAGATAAAGTTAAAAATCTCAGAGGTGCTGGCTGGCTCAGTCAGTAGAGCATGTGACTTGATCTTGGAGTTGTGAGTTCAAGCCCCACGCTGGGCATAGAGCCTACTTAAAAAAAAAAAAAGTTGGGGCGCCTGGGTGGCGCAGTCGGTTAAGCATCCGACTTCAGCCAGGTCACGATCTCGCGGTCCGGAAGTTCGAGCCCCGCGTCGGGCTCTGGGCTGATGGCTCAGAGCCTGGAGCCTGTTTCCGATTCTGTGTCTCCCTCTCTCTCTGCCCCTCGCCCGTTCATGCTCTGTCTCTCTCTGTCCCAAAAATAAATAAACGTTGAAAAAAAAATTAAAAAAAAAAGTTATCAACCACGTGTGCATAAAACTAGAGCTTAACTCTGGCTAAGCTCTGCAGTGATTAGTTAACACAAGATTAGTTAACCAAGACTGAACAGTTTCTGTTTAGCACTGTATTAATCAAGTGATTGTTTTTATTCTTTTAGTGCATGCTCTGACATCAGAATAGCCACATAGAAACTGAACCACCTTGGGATTTTACAGGTGCACTTGATTATCACGGTTTTCTGTTTCCTAAAAGGTACTATGGTAATAACTCTCATTAAAGGATAAGCTTTTTGTTAGCTATATCAACAATTAGTCTTGCAAACTGAGGACCAGACAGAAGCAGAAATCCTCTATTTACCAGGTTTCATTTTGAATTTCCCAAAGCGGGGAAGACTAAATGCCGAAATCCTATCGGTATTCCCTGAAGTTCAAGCCCATCTTTGAAAGAACTCAAGCATCTAGCCATTCTGCAACAGTGCTGCTAACAAAAAGAACTTTCAAAGGACCCTAATTAAACTTCAATAGTAATTTTTTATTGAACATTGGAAATTAAAACCATTAAAAATGATTTTAAAAAAGCACCTATTGACTGCATTTTAAAGGTCCCACTTGAAGGATTCTAGCTAAGCAAGTACTATTCAGACCAGGTGTCCTCAACCTTACATTTAGACCTCCTACTTCAGTTGCCTGCCCTCTCACCGACCTTGCTTCTTCCCACTTGTGGCCAGAAAGCTCAAGATAGTAAACACAGCATTGGGAGATCCAGGAATGTGGGGGAAAGTTTCAAATGAAAACCAGTTCTATTCACTTGGCCATTCACTCTATTAGATATTTTTCTTTTGAAATATAATCTCATGCCTTCAGCAAGAGAGAATATATTATATCACACAGTGTGTGCATGAGAGAAATTGAGATGACTGCCAGAAGACAGCACCGCTTAAAAGCCAAATAGTTTTTAATTGGTGTGAACTTGATGAAGACCTAAGGATAGTGGGTTGGGAGATTAGCCAGAAAGGCTATTTGACATTTGATAAGACTCTCACTTGGGAGACATAAAATGGATGTTTATTGTTTTTGCTATTAACCCTAAAGGCCCAGAAAACCAAATATAGACAAACGCCCGCTCATATGCCCATGCCCACACACACACACACACACACACACACGCACACACATTTATTATCATTTGGATGCTGCTTCAAAATAAACAAGGTTCAAACATTGCAATGAGTTCATGAGGTTCCAGTAATGCACCCTTTCTACTTTGTGTGCTTGTGGTCTATCTTCCTGGTCCTGGAATGAGACCAAACACAAAGCGATTAACGTTATAGGCAAGGAGAGCTAAGGGTTTGGTTTGCACATCACCTATATTCTAGGTTTCATCTGAGTCTCGTTTTGGAGGATAAAACATAAATCAATTTAACTGCTCATCATTCTTATAAACTCATATATGTGGAAAAGATAGGAACTAAGTCTCAAAATAAGTTGGAATATTATTTATGAATCTTGGTGTGTTTGGTTTATCTCCACTTAAGGTCCTATCGCAGGAGTTGGGAAACTACAGCCCACAGTCCAAATTCAGACCTTTCTGCTACCACCCTCCCTCTAGTTTTTGTAAATATAGTTTTATTGGAACACAGCCACACCCATCTGCTTCCATATTGTCTCTGGCTGCTTTCGCAGCATGTTGACAGAGTTGAGTAGTTGCAATAACAAAGACCCACAAACATGGCCCACAAAATCTAAACTATTTTCTATCTGGCCCCTTCCAGAAAAAGCTAGCTGATCCTTGTTGTCTTGTAATGGTCTCTGAAGATGTTATAGGTAACAGAACAATAACTCTTAATGCATAGGAAAAGCTAATAGGGTACAGTTCTTTTTGCGATCGTGTCATCTTTCTTATTTGACAATAAAATTCAGCACATTATTAAATAGGAAGCATTATTCACACACCATTGTCAGAGTTGGAGGGCTTTTCATTTGCTTTTAGGTTTTCCTTATAAACAAAATAGTTCAGTCTGTGTTTTCCTTCATGTCTGCACCTGGCTTGTAACATTCAGTGTTTGTGTATTTGTTGTCACTTTTGTTCCAAGAGCCAGACAGATATATGTGTAATAAGAGGGTTAAAATTATTTTGACTGTGATTTGGGGTTTTACAGTCTTAAAAAGCTCCTACAGGTATCATTACTCAAAGAAAAGGAGACTTTCTAATTTTTTAGGATACTGCTTTTCCCTCATGTTCTCTAGGTGCCAGAAGACAGATCAAGAATTCAAAAATAAGAGAGGGAGGTGACATTGTGATGAGAACTTCTGGGAATAATTCTGAGTGGGTCTTTCTCCCTCATCCACCTTTCTGACAAGGTTGTATGTGACCTTCATTCTCTCCTAAGCTCTTCCGTGGCTCAGACACCATGAGCTGCTGGGGGTCAGGAGAGTCTGGTTCTCCTGGCCAGCTCCGTGCACAGCTCAGGCTCAGGCTCAGGCCCAGGAAACATTTTGGTTCTGATCCTTCCAATTTGAAAACTTGGACTGGTTTCCTGCTAGAATTTCTATTTCCCTAAACTAGATAGGAACCATTTGCACTCACTAGGATTTAATGCTATAACCTTCTTATCAGTTCTTTCGTTTCCTGCCAAAGTCAAAGTTAGGGGACCGGGTTTGCATGCCTCCTCAGCACGACTCTCTGTGAAAAAGCAGTAGGATCCTGGAAAAATAAAAAAATATTTATTCCAAAGTTCTTTTTCCAGATTATTATACTAACTTTCTGAAAACGTTAGTGGTTCCCTCTGGGCTTTTTTCCCTAGGTCCTTCTCAAGGTCATTGCCGTTATGGGCCATTGTTGATTAGTGGGAGGGAAAGTCTTTTTTTTGGAATTTGATATTGTCCTACATTGTAGAGAAACTCAGAGAAAAACCAAATTCTCACTAGTGTGGTTTCTCTCAGGGGGTGGGGGCAGGGAGGCTGCCGTCCCACAAACTTGTGTGAATTCAGGATCTCTCGTTTACTGTGACATGTCTCTGGATTTAAATTTGTAGCACGGCTTTTCACTATGATATAAAAAGAATTGTAGTCCAGACTAATTCAAAGAATGTGTGAGGAACAAGACTTTGCTCCATTCTTGGAAACTTACAAAAAAAGAACCTCTTTCTATATATAAATAAATCTTGGGACGCACATTGAGCAGAAAAGCAAAGAAAGTTACAGAATATGAGATCCAGACTAAAAAAAAACAAAAACAAAAAAAAACCCACCTCCTTAAATATCGCCAAGGGCTTATTTTGTGATAGTTTTAGGATCCGTATTAGTCTACTATAAGAATAGCCAGCATCTTTCAGAAGGCACAAGTGCTGGGATTTAGAGAGAGTGAAGAAACCACCAATTCCTGCTCTGAAGAGCTACCGCTGTGGGTGCAAAGCAGGGAGAAAGCAGGTGGTCTGTGGCTGGAATGTCTTGAACTAGACCGAAGCACCCATCACAGGACAGGGTAGCAGAGCCCCGAACGGCGCTGGGCAGGGGCGGCAGGTGGGATGCAGCCCTCCACAACCCCCAGGGTCTCCTGCCTGGGGCTCTTCATGCTGTCCTCTTGTTTGCTTGCCGACTGCAGGTTCATCCCGGAAGCCTGGTCAGCCTGCACGGTTACCTGTGGTGTGGGGACCCAGGTGCGAATGGTGAGGTGCCAGGTGCTCCTGTCTTTCTCCCAGTCCGTGGCTGACCTGCCTGTTGATGAATGTGAGGGGCCCAAGCCAGCATCCCAGCGTGCCTGTTATGCAGGACCATGCAACGGGGAAGCTCCTGAGTTTAACCCAGAAGAGACAGATGGCCTCTTCGGTGGCCTGCAGGATTTCGACGAGCTGTATGACTGGGAGTATGAGGGCTTCACCAAGTGCTCCGAGTCCTGTGGAGGAGGTAAGAAGGGGGGGGGCTCTGGCTCACATCCCCACCATCATCTTGTCTTTTTTCTTTATCCTCTCTCCCTGCAGGAGACTGTGTCACATGACTGCCTCTAGTCCAGGAATGATAAGCAGGGGGAGGAGGGGAGGAAGCCATCCTAAATGGAAAGCATACTGAATGAAACACAGATGTATTTCTCTTTGGGCTTGAGTGGCGCTCAGACTGTCGGCTGGAGTGGCCAACACAACTCATGCTTTTACTTTCAGTTGTCGTTCTGATGTTTTGCAATATATCCTAGGGTATCTGACTGAGAAACACAGTTGACACTAGCCTGGCAATGCTCTCAACATTCAGTTTTATTTATCTGTGTCCTTGCTTTAGTGCATGTGGTATGGACCAAGGCCCAAGATGACAAAACATTCTACTCTTCCCCAGAATAGGTTAGAGCCCCCGCCCCCCTCGCTTTACTCAGCGGATTTTCCAAAGCAGTACCTCTTTACAAAGGGAAAAGGATGTATAAAGGGCACATAACAGTGTGCTTACCTGGAACAGGAAAGGACTTTAAAGTCTGACCCCACCGCCATTTTGCAGATGAGAAGACGAAGGTCTGAAGAAGCTGGGTTGACTTGCAATCACACAGCTAGTGAGTGACAGCTGGGATTGGGCCTGCTAATTATTTATTTCCCTGTCCAAAGTCTTTCCAGCATACCTCACTGCTTTAAGCACTTAGAGAATTCCTGAAGCTTTCCCCCTTACGATTATCATTTAACAAACATTACACGCTTCCATGTATATTGACCTGATTCTCTTAGGGATATTTCATAGCCATAACAACAGGTTCGGTGATTCTTTATTTTAGGTGTTATAGATGGTGTTGTGAGGGAAGAGGAGGGCATTTAAACCAACAATGAAATTCTTCAAGTTTATGATCTTTCTTACACAATAGAACATACATTAGATCCATAAAGCCACTGTCTCCCATGTCGGCTCCCAAAAGAGATTTTGAGAGGTGAGGAAAATACTGTCTAATTTCCTTGCCAAATTTCTCTCAGTGGCTAGCAGTAACCCCCTTTGGCACCTTATGGTTCTGTATTGCTAGCAAAGTTTTTCAACTGGTATAAAAAAGTATTAAAATTATTTTCCAGGGGCACCTGAGTGGCTCAGTCGGTTAAGCGTCCGACTTCGGCTCAGGTCATGATCTCACGGTTCGTGAGTTCGAGCCCCGCGTCGGGCTCTGGGCTGACAGCTCAGAGCCTGGAGCCCGCTTCAGATTCGGTGTCTCCCTCTGTCTGCCCCTCTGCTGCTTGCACTCTGTCTCTCTCATTGTCTCAAAAATAAATAAACATTAAAAAACATTTTTTTTTAATAAAATTATTTTCCAAAAATGGCTTCTAAACCATGGCATTTTGGAAACCCTTTTAAAAAGCCGTCTTATCGTTAGTGAGAATGAATGTACAAGTACTTGTGCCCAAAATGTTCACATGCAGTCGAAAAGGAATACTAGTGGAACAAGTACATACTAGCAAAGAATCCATTTTCTCCATCAGATCTTTTAGCAAGCATTTAATAGTGTTGACCTTGAGGTTCTTGTTTGTTTCCAAGTCTTCCAGTTTCAAACTGAAATTGTTAAGTGTCTTAATGGAGGGCCCTGTTATTTTAAAACCTAAAATCTTCCTTCTGATTCTGGAAGAATTTCCTGGAACGCAGCTAATCTCTGTCCTTGTGTTCTTCTCCACACACATTGAGGGCATCTTTTCTTCCATGCCTACCAAGGGAGAAGTGTTAAATAAGCCTCAGTGATCTCTGAGCCCCGGCAGGAGCTGAGAAGTCAGGTGGAAAGACCACAACCCATAGGCACAACTGCTTCTTTCCAATATAACAAGTGACTCAAGATTTCAGAAGGGGTGCGTTTATCCCCAATTTCCATCATCACCTGAAAGGAACCATCATTATCCCTAGTCTAAAATGAATTTGCTTTGGAAAATTTTTTTTTACTTATGGTCTCTCAGTTCTGGTTCTCAGTTACAAGTCAAGCCTGGAACTTTATGAGCAGATGGAAAAAATAGATGCAGTAATGGAATAATAAATAACCAGATACCTTTATCTAACCATTCTGCTGATCAACCAGTGGTATAAAACTCAAAGTGTAGAGAGCATGTGGAGTGGTTTTAATTTCAAATGTTTTCAGAAGATACTGATTTGGAAATAAGATTTGGGGGTTTGATATACAATTGATCTCTGCCTGTAGGAACTGAGCGTCTTTGTATAACATAAATTGTGCATCCTTTATAGCCAAGGCAGGGTAAAGTTACTGAAATGTCTTATGTCTTTAACTGTCAACAACTGTGCATGCTTACCTACACTTATGTAACTGTGCCAAGGTAATATATTTGCACCTAAAATGGTAGAGTTGAAAATTCCAAAGTGGTGAAAATATGGTTGTGTTATATGGTCCATATGATGCCCATATGCACTAAAAAATCATTTCACTATATGGGACATGTATATTTTGAAGTCAGTGCTTGGCAGTAACATTGTGCTACTTTGATCTTTCACCAAAATATAACCCACAAGGTTGTATATATTTTTAATCATTCTTGCTGAAGCCTACCAAAAATGTGCAGGATTAACAGGTAACTTTTAAATCAATTTTGGGTTATAAGGCTGGTCAGTGTATTTTATTGTCTTCCCTATCTCAAGAGCTAACACTGGATAGATACAGAAGGAACCTTTCACCTAGCAGAGGTAGCAGCCAGAAGGAACTAGTTAGTAATTTAGGCTATGGTTGGTGGCTGTGTTTCCCCAAGCTGTCATCAAAGATCACGTAACAATTATGCTCTTCTGGGAGATATGAACACTGAAAATCCCATTTTCTGGAAGATTGAAAGTTAGCCTAACCTGTTCAGATATGTGTCCTGCGTCCCACTATCATCTCCTTGTTATATTTTAATTTCCCACATGTGAACTAATAGGTGTGGTCAAGGAGAGTGGCTTTGAACCTGAACAGCTTTATTACATTGAACTCCTAGACGGTAAAATCAACATTAAAACCTAGCTGAGCGAAAACTTGAAATGTACTTGCGCAAGAATGAAAGGTGAAGTCTTATACCTGCCACTCCCCTTCCTTACGAGTCCTCTCTCCTTTGTTTCTGTCAAGAAAGGAAAACTCAGAATCGTGAAGTCGTGTGCTTAAACATGTGTTCTGTGTTGGTTCAAAATGTCCTTCTAAGTGCATATATTAGCCTATTAGGAAAGAGCACGCATTTGTTGAGCCAACTTCTCACATCCTGGCCAACTCCACTGGGCCAAGTATGCTGTGACCTCACAGGTGAGGTTTTCACATGCCCTCCCTCCTGTGACTTCCCAAGCTCCCCATTCCAGGGCAGCTCCCTCCCTCCATGTGCCTTCCCCCAGGCGGCCCTCTCCCACCTCCCCTTGGCCTACGCAGCACTGTGCTCACAATGCCCTGCCCTTGAGGCATTTCCTGCATCACACCACAAAAATGTATTGTGTGTTGACCACAGGGCTGGTCCCAGATGCTCCTTAAAATGACAGAGCTCTGTCCTTAGTTTCCCTCAGCACCCAAGGCCCCACCTAAGAATGCCAGTAAATGGCCCCTATGGCTAGGGACATTTAACACAGTGCCGCTGAGGCCTCGTGTTTCGTTTTATGATATGTTAGATTCGAATTTGGTAACTCTGGAATGCTGCTTAATCTCAGCACTTAACCACCTCCCAGGTGATACTTATCTGGAGCTAAGGTTTATTGGTTTGGGGTAATGAAAATTTGTGTTCCACACGCATATCTAAGAGGACAATACTGACGTCCTTTTAGAACTGTTAGCCCTTGAGACCCTTGTTCTTTGCAGTGATAGAAGGACTTCAGTGGTATAAACTAGGAGTTCGTGAAGGAGAAACAGAGCCCACCATCCACACAGCTCCACACCTAAAGCCCTTCCAACTGGGGGAAGTGGTAGGACCTGGGATCACTTCCTGCTGATGTCATCGACTCAATTTCATAAAGTATTCAGTAGCCGGAAAAAGCGAAAATGTATTTTAGAGTGACGTTTAGAATCTCTTGAATATTAACAGGTACCCAAATGAATTGAAAGCCTAATTTCTTTTTTTTTCTTTTTTTTTTTTTTAACGTTTATTTATTTTTGAGAGACAGAGACAGTGTGAGCAGGGGAAGGGCAGAGAAAGAGGGAGACACAGAATCTGAAGCAGGTGCCGGGCTCTGAGCTGTCAGCACAGAGCCCGACATGGGGCTCAAACTCACGAACCGCGAGATCATGACCTGAGCCGAAGTCAGACGTTTAACCGACTGAGCCACCCAGGCACCCCTGAAAGCCTAATTTCTAATATAACCCCAGGTCTTGATTCTGTATAGAAGACTTAGCTTCATCCAGCACTTTGTCGTCATTACCTTAATGCCGGACTCTCCCAGGGGGAAGTATCAGTGATGATTTCAACCGTTTCTTGTGAAATGTTTTGCTACATTGTCATACCATGAATTTCAAATGGCTCATCCCAGCTGCAACCAAGAGAGCAACACCCTGGAGCCAGCATTATGGAATCTGGTGGGATAGCTTGAATGTCTAGTAGAAATTGCAAATGCTCCAGCCTGAACTGACCATGATATATTTAAATTTTAAAGCTCACAAAAAGCTTAAGAAATAGAAAATTTACATGCATGTGCTCAAAGTAAATACTGTGATTTTTGAAAAGGTTTAATTTGTCAGACTTCTGGGAAAGGTGCTTCCAATTCTGGCTTTAAAATGTCACTTTCGGGGAGCCTGGGTAGCTCAGCCGGTTAAGTGGCTCACAGTTTCGTGGGTTCGAGCCCTGTGTCAGGCTCTAGGCTGGCAGAAGGGAGCCTGCTTAGGGTTTTCTCTCTCCTTCTCTCTCTGTCCCTCCCCCACTCATGCTATCTCTGTCTCTCTCAAAATAAATGAATAAACTGTAAAAAATAAATAAATAAAATGTCATCTTCTTTTAGAGAGAAAGAGTGCAAGTTGGGGAAGGTCAGAGAGAGAGAAAGAGAGAGAAACTTAAGCAGGCTCCACACCAGCACAGAGCCTGAAGCAGGGCTCAGTCTCATGACCGTGAGATCATGACCTGAGCTGAAATCAAGAGTCAGACATTTAACCAGCTGAGCCACCAGGCACCCCAAAATGTCACTTGTTAAATGGCAGTCTTTCCGAGTGACCTCAGTCCGTATAACATCACCTTAGGAAACTTTGGCCTGTTGGGGCAACTGGGTGACTCAGTCAGTTAAACGTCTGACATCGGCTCAGGTCATGATCTCACAGTTCATGGGTTCGAACCCCATATCGGGCTCTTTGCTGACAGCTCGGAGCCTGGAGCCTGCTTCGGATTCTGTCTCCCCCTCTGCCCCTCCCCTACTCCACTCTGCCTCTCTCTCTCTCTCAAAAATAAATAAACCTTAAAAAAAAAAAAAAGGAAACAGCCTGTTGATTGAAGTAATAACTACTTGGAGAGATATGGGATAGATGGCATGAGGGAAGGAGCAGGACTAATAACTGATTAGGGCAGTTGTATATATTGGGTACTTTTGATAAAGCAAGACAGAAAATAAGAACAAGAAAATGTTTGTGTATTTATATACAAAACTAATTATATAGGTTGTCACGTACTCTGCCAAAATCATATACAAATATTTAACTACACATAGATATATTAAGCTGTATGTATCTTTTTATACACAGCTATGTATGACTGAAAGCAGAGTATCAAGAATGTCTCATCTGGACTCTTCCTTACCCTGCCCTCTACTGAAGTGATCCCAGACAAATGTCTAGGTTATTCCCGAAGATCTCTAGCAGATAGAAGCAGCCTTTTAGTATTTTTAAATGTTAGTCCTGTCATTAAAAGCTCCAGTGCTAAGGCATTGCCTCACTGCTTATCAACTACATGACCTTAGCAAGTCTCTTCGCCTTTCTAAGCCTCAGTGTCCTTATCTGTAAAATGGGATAAAAATAGCACTCACCTCATGGAGTTGGGAGAATTGCGTGGTGCATGTCAAGCTCTTAGCATTGGCACCCGACTAGTAATGTCCCACCTGTGGATTTTGACTCTTACTATGACCTTGGGCACCTGCATGAAATGTCTGGTCATTACCATACCCACCTAAATGTTTCCTTGCTCCATTAAGGTCTCCATTAGGGGTCCTGCACACCACCTCAGAAGACCTGCCAATAACTCTGCACCAGCCACTGCTCAAACTCCTGTCAGAGACACGCAAGTGTCTGTGGGAGCAGTATCTCCCATGCATGTAGAAAAGGTTGTGTTTCATGGGTATAGTCATTGTGTACCTCGTTCTCTTGCTTTCGTTCCAACTTCCAAAGCCGCCCAGGTCACTAAAGACATGAACTAGAATCAAAAGGAAACCAGCAAAGATTGGAGTCCTCAAGGCAAGGCCCCCGGAGAACAGCAGTCTGCAGAATATTGGCTATTAAAACGCAGCTCTTGGCCTCCCTTCCAAATACAACAGTCGCCTGTTGATTAAAATATAACGTGTGAAGGTCTTGGGGACATTTTTTTTTTTTTGTCACCCTGCCCTCCTTCTGCATTAAATTATCACACTCCCGCTTTGGCAGCTCTATGGCTTTGGTGGCGTTGTTTTAAAGCATTTCGTCAGGACTGGTGGCCAGCTCTCCCATGAGGGAAGTTGCCCTCCTCAAAGGTCACATTTACAGAGGTTCAAACTCAAGAGTACTTTCTCCCTGATCGAGCGATGCCTGACAAGATGGGCAGTCCTGGGCTTTAAGCTGCATTCTCCGACACGCAGCCAGAGTCCTACCAATCACAGAGGCCTCCCACCAGCTGCCTTGTCTACACTTCATCACCCCACACACGCCCACTCTGGCCTGACAGTGTGATGTGTACGCAGGTGTCCAGGAGGCTGTGGTGAGCTGCCTGAACAAACAGACGCGGGAGCCTGCTGATGAGAACCTGTGCGTGACCAGCCGCCGACCCCCCCGGCTCCTCAAATCTTGCAGTTTGGATCCCTGCCCGGCCAGGTAAGGGGCGAGGGGCGCGGCGCCTGCCCTTGCTTCCCAGGAGCGCGTTCAGGGTAGGGTGCATCTGTCCACAGCGCAAGACCAGAACGCTTCTTGTTCAAAACCCAGTGTTTTGAAAACCAATTAGCATCAGTTCAAACTTTTAGTCAAATCCACTTAAGTTTAATTGAAACCAGGGCTTTGGAATTCCAGCCCAATGGTCATGCTCAGGGTCCAGAAAGCTCCGTACACTGAAATGAGCCCCGTGGCGTCTGTGGCTGTGCACGTGCTGTCGTGCTATCTCCTAAAGGAACTTGAAGGACCGCAGTCTTCAGGGTCTCGGCCACTTTTAGCTGGTATCCCAAGCCCTCACGGCATAGTAACAGATTGGCTTGTGGACTGCAGGGTGGCTGGGTGGTATAATTGATCTGCTGTGAAATCCGCATGCACACAGCATGCAGATTCATTATAGCGTGCTCTGGAGTGTATGTGTGTCATTCCACATGCATAAAATCAATTAGAGCATTTCATTTTTTGGTCCTGCCTGGGTCTCGTTTTTACCCGACCTTGAGCCTTAGTTAATCAATCCAATCACTGCTCCAGTCCACACAATTTTATGGTGTCTTGAAAGACTTGCCTGCAGATACTTCTCTGGAACAAATCTCTGTAGAAGCTAAGCCATCTCATCGGTGATTCTGGTTTCAAAGGGAGATGGTTAAAGAACCAAAGCCAGACTTTCAAGTGTACTGATGGGATGAAGAATGTTATGAGATAAGGTCATATCCTACATAGGAAGGGGAATGCCGTTTCTGAACGATATCTCTTCTGTTTCTGCAAAGTAACATGGAAGAAGCAGGGCGTTGCCTTTAGGCATGGACAATAATTTGCTGAGGCAGCTTGTCTTATTTCTCAGTCAACAAAATGCCTTTCTTAGGAACTTAAAGGGTACAAATTACAGGCCAAATCAGGACACACGCTGATAGTGACACTTCTGCTGGTCACCAGAAGTGTTCCATGTATATATTTTTTTCAGGTTACCTTTTTTTAATTTTTTTTTTTTTAAATTAATGTTTATTCTTGAGAGACAAAGAGACACAGTGTGTGCAGGGGAGGGACAGAGAGAGAGGGAGACACAGAATCCGAAGCAGGCTCCAGGCTCCGAGCTGTCGGCACAGAGCCGGACGCGGGGCTCGAACCCATGAACCGCGAGATCGAGACCTGAGCTGAAGTCGGACACTTAACGGACTGAGCCACCCAGGCGCCCCGAGGTGTTTCATATATCGATCTGGATGGTGGGCTCGCTTCCCCCTTCCGATGCAGAAATAAGGAGGGCCTATGGTACCACCATCTCCATGGCAACCGGCAAAGCAGTCAGCCACTACTTGGAGTAGCACCCCACCCAGGAGAACAGCAGCCAGAAAAATAGAATCGAGGGCCAGACCCAGAAAAGGCTAGATCTAGTGCGTAGAATCCCAAGAAACCTCTTTTCTGTCCCTGTTTGACCTGGTCCCTCATCTCCCACCTAACCTCGCAGTTTTCCAGTTGGGCAGACCTAAGTGCATGGGCAAGGGGGTACAAACCTCTTCCGTCTGTCTGCGTTCTCCCAAGAACAAGCAGAGTGGGTTGGGCCTGGACGGCCTGTAAGGACCTTGGCTAGGAGGTCCAGAGGTTCTCACCCTAGCTTTGTCACCCACCAGCCATGTGACGTGGGGCAAGATGTCTGCCCTTTCTGTTTCCGTATATGCAAAATGAACAGGCGGTAGGAGATGATCTGAGGTGACCACATCCTTCTCAAATATCCCACGAGTCTTCGTTAGTCTATAGGCAGACACACTGGACCGTTACCGCTGTGTGCTGCTAATTGATGTCATTTCTGTTCCGCTTACTTACCATCACTTTAAAAACAAGCCTAAGTGTCTAACCACATTCCAGTGTGGTAATGACATCCAAATGCTGTGATGAGCTGAGGCAATGCTGAGAAGTCAGCACCCGGGACCAGCTAAAGATCTTGTGGGATTTGCAGCCACTAAATCCGACCCTTCCTGGGCAGCAGAAGGAAGAAGACACAAGGTGTTACTTCCCATCCTCAAAGTACTGAACATAGTTAAATTAGATAGGCTTAATTTACTCTATGACCTTTATATTGACTCCAAGACAAGGACCCTTGTTAGGCTTAACTTTATTGCATTTGCTCCAGATAAACTCGGTGCTTTAATCTCCCACCAGCCAATTATCAGACTGACAGGCAAGGCCTCTCTTACAGCGCACAGCCAGGGGTTCCTTGGGCCGACCGTCCAGAGCTGAGTATTTGTAGACTGATGCTAATTAAAACAAGAGAGGGCTGACATACAGTGGCCTGATACCACTCTTCACCTCGTGTTAAAAAGCCAAAGCAGATTTTCATCTTAAAAGTGAGTCATGTATGGAGGTGCATTTCCTGTGAGCTATTTCAGTGTGACATCAGAGGGGAAACAATCTCTCATTCGGAAACTAGGTGTAAGGTGTACGTACATAGAAGAGAAATGGATTTGGTAGGGACATAATAGTATACTGTTTTCCCAATAACCTGTTCCATCGAATAATTTAAATCTTTAATTCACAATTCTTTTCGTGTACAGATCAGTGTTCCCTGCACATTTTAGGGTGTCCTCTAATGGGCCCCAAGTTCCTATGTATTGTCTTTTGGGCTCTTGGTCTGTGCTGATGTCCGTGTGTTCAGAGCACCATAGCACTTTCTATGGGACATGCAGAAATGACGTTTCCAGTCTTGGTCACAGGGTTCACGTCTGAGAGGTGGCCACCAGTTAGGACAAGTGGCTTTCCCAGACAGCTGTCAGTCCTAATACACAGATCAGAGAGCCACTTTTTCCTCTTATGTGTGGTCAGAGTTATCACACAGAAAATGCCAAAGGCCTAGAGGGTGCGTCCCCTCTGGGCATCTTTCTGAGATTAAATATACCTTCTCCTGACTTACTCTGTGTGGATGGCAGGACTGGTATCAGAAGCGCATGTCTAACTTTCTCCAGGTTCCCTGCATTCTCACACCCAGCTCTCCACAGCAAGGAGGAGACTCTCAAGCTGGAGGTGTCTGATTGTTCCAGTGTGTGTGTGTGTGTGTGTGTGTGTGTGTGTGTGTGTGTGAGAGAGAGAGACAGAGAGACAGAGAGACAGAGAGACAGAGAGACAGAGAGAGCGAGCAAGCATGGACTGCCTGCATTTTTAAGGCACTTTAAAAAATAGTAGGTACCTATTGAAGAGGACTGTATTTTAAAGAAGTCCACACTATCAGCTCTATGTCCAAACCCACCTCTCTCTGGAACTAGCAGCTGGCATACTGTTTGACACATAGCAGGTGCTCATTAAGTGCTTATTGAATACATGGGCATAATGGACCAGGACCAAATGTATACAGAGTAATATTTTTTAAATTTTTTAATGTTTATTTAAACATTAGAGAGAGAGAGAGAGAGAGGGAGACAGAGTGTGAGTGGGAAAGGGACATAGAGAGAGGGAGACACAGAATCCAAAGCAGGCTCCAGGCTCTGAGCTGTCAGCACAGAGCCCGACATGGGGCTCGAACCCACTAGCTGTGAGATCATGACCTGAGCCGAAGTCAGACATTTAACCAACTGAGCCAGCCAGGCACCCCTATACGGAGTAATATTTAGATTTGAGTATTTTTTTTTAATTTTTTTTTTCAATGTTTATTTATTTTTGGGACAGAGAGAGACAGAGCATGAACGGGGGAGGGGCAGAGAGAGAGGGAGACACAGAATCGGAAACAGGCTCCAGGCTCCGAGCCATCAGCCCAGAGCCCGACGCGGGGCTCGAACTCACGGACCGCAAGATCGTGACCTGGTTGAAGTCGGATGCTCAACCGACTGCGCCACCCAGGCGCCCCTAGATCTGAGTATTAATGATAGCTGGGAAGACACCAATGCTATCTCTGTTCTCCATCCTCTATCCCCTCTCTTCCACCCACCAGATGATGCTAAAAATGCCATTATTAGAGTCCCTTCTATAACTTTAAGGTTTTAAATATCAACTCAAAGTATAAATAGACTTAGGATAAGTAACCCCTTATGTTACCTAGCAGCCATGTATGGCAAAGTATCCCCCCAAATAATAGTGAGAGGGCAATCCTTAATAGAGGAGAGAGCGGACCCAATGGAGGTTGAGTGACTTGTTAGCACTACCCAGGGAGGAGTCTAATTGTCAGGAGAGATGGAAAGTAATACAGCCCTTAACAACCTTGCCTAAAATTGGCCAGAAGAAATTAGGACCGTTTTTACTTGTGAGCTGACAATGAGAATAGTGCATCAAAGTTGGCAGCAAAGATGTTTTAATTACAAGGAAGAAAAACTATTTGAGGTACCTTTAGCACCATCTCTGTCATTTGTGTCTAGAAACCCCTCCACTGCTCACCTTCACTGGTGGGATAGACCAGCTTAAGGTAGAAATGTTCAAAAAGGAGCTAAAATCAGTCATTAGGAAAGAGCTTAGCCTCCTCTTCCAAGTAAGAAGGCTTCTGACTATTATAGTTATGCAAGTAATATATGAATATTCTCACTCTTTAAAAGTCAAGCATAGCAGAAGTAATCAAGGAAGAAAGACATGTGTCCTCTTTTCACCACCATACTCTACAGCTCCAGAACCTTCTCCCTGGAGATAGCCACCGTTAATGGTTTGGGACATAGCTTTCCAGACCTTTTTCTATGAATTTATATACATATATAAACATTTACACATACATAAGATTTTCCTCCCTTTGCAAATGGGATCATATTGTATATATTACTTGGCAATTTGATTTTTCACTTAATAATATGTGCTAAAAATCTTTCCCATCCCTAAGACCACCAAAATAAAAACCAGCAGATAGCTTTAGACCTGTGTTCAGAGACTGCTGTGTCATGTTTAGCTACATGACCTTTTTGGTTCCCCAGATTCTTCATCTCTAAATAGGATTTTAGTGGGAACTCAGAAAAATTCTCTTCTTCTCTTTCCTTTCTTGGTGAGAAGTACTTTTAGTTTGAAATAAAACATAATGTTTTGTATTCTGGACTCACATTTGATGAGATTTTCTCTCTTATTCAACTGAGTCTGAATAATTAAGTTTTACTGACCATCTCCCTGGTTTATACGAGCGGTGACATGAACAGCCCAAGGAAAGCCAGAAAGCACTACCTTAAAAAAAAAGAGGGAGAGAGAGAGAGAGAGAGAGAGAGAGAGAGAGAGAGAGTATGACTGTTATTAATTATAAGCATTTGATAGCTTGGCCAGCGTGTGTTGAAAAGATTTGGTAAACGTACGTGGAGGAGGGGAAAAAAGTAAGCAATGAAAGCCAGATGGCTGAAAATGAAGGAAATTCCAGGCAATTTCTGCAGCTTTGTTCTAACATACTTTTTAAACTAAACTTTTATTTCTGTGCAACAGAGAACAGCTGAGTGGTGCAGAATAGATAAACAGTGAAGGGGGAAAAAAGCCCATAATTCCAGGAACAGCACTTGGTTTCTGCCCCTCGCCCCAACCCCAGTCTCTTTTCTCAGACCTAGGGTGGTTCCTCAAACCAGCAAGAACTATAAAAGAAGTTTGAGAATCCCTATTTGAGACGAGAGAGTTAAGAAAAACGTCTTAAAGGTCACAGAGTCTCCTCTTTAAAAGCAGACTTCACAATGCCTATTTTATTATTCACTAACAAAATCCATGCGTACTAGCAGCAAATGATTTCCAATTTCTAATTTTCTTTTATACTGGCTGAAAATGGCTAGAGCAGAAGGTGTTGCCTTTTTACACAACCACGTTTTAATTTATTTGATGGAGCTTTCAAAGCTTTGCAGGCACCTTCCCCTTTGACAACTTGTTTTAAGGGTTACTGTTTCAACATGCTCTCCAAATATTGGTTTATCTTCTGCTGTGTTCCCAGAGTTTCCATATGCTGCCTTTTGGCTCTGTCCGTACTAACTTTTAAGCACTTAAAGCAAAAGCACACCAAAGCTCATTGGCGTCCACAGAAATTGAGTCCAGATTTGGAGGCCATATTCAGGCGCCTTTGGAGAGTTAATGCTATTACTAGCGTCATCCTCCTTGGTAAATCCAGATGCATAATTACACCGTCTCCCTCTTTTCTTCCACTGATGGACAAGTTACAACAGAGGAACCTGCCAAGACCTGTTTCTTAACTATTGGCCCTGATTGGCCCAATGGCAGCCTCTGTTATTTCTCTCCCCAGGAATGTGTTGGCCCAGTGATCAGAATCATTGCCAGCAGCGTTTTGACATCAACAAGGATAAACGTCACGTATATGCTTGCCTCAGGGCTTAAATCTCCATTTCTCATAAAGAGAGCCCTTTCCATGGTTACACATCACCTATGATATCAACCTCCAACCTCTGTGAAATGAGCTTTGATGGTATTAGGAATTGTTTTGCATGCATAGAGTTAGTCGTTGCATGAGTCTGGGGTAAGAATCAAGGGACCGATTCTACCTTCCCATCATGGCACCTGAAAGCACAAACGACTCATTCTAAAAACATAGAAACATTAGCTTTAGGAAAACCTGCTCAATTGAGTCCCGGAAGACAAGCATTCCTTGTTTCTTAACATCTCTGTAATTGGACAGCCCCTTAGACCACATAGCTCTGCCTGGACTCTGAGAAAGTCCTTATATAGATCATCGATTGAAGTTAAACTTCTGCACCAAAAATATGGCAGAAAGTGTTTTATTTCTCAATTCATTAAAAAATAAAAGTTTTCTAAGCATCATCAGGTACAGCAGTCTGCTCATATTTGGCCCTAAGAGATGACTGTTTAGAATCCTGTTCTAAAGGAGTGACTAGTTAGCAGAGGAGGAAGATTTCAAAACAGAAACTGCTGTGAACGAGATCAGCATGGGGTTCTGTGGTAGCATGAGGCTGAGGAAATTCTTCCTGGAGGAGGTGATGCCTGTGCTGCGTCCTAAGGCATAATCAGGAGCTGCCTAAGGCAAAGAAGAAAGCAAGAGATGTTGCAGGCAAAAGGAAGGCATGAGCACAGAGGGAAGACAAGAGTGGAAGCTGGTGTTAGAGGGTAAGCCGGGCCAGATCCAGGATGCTCAATGGGCTAGGTTAAGTTGTTTGAACTTTGTGTCCTAGAGGCAGTGGAGAGCCATTGAACGACTTAAACAGGGAGAGCAGAATAGGTATATGTGCTTGGAGAAGAATGACTCTAGCTGTTCACTCAACAGAACAGAAGTGTTAACAGTGGCTAGCTTGTATTGTCTTATAGGCATCTGTACTTTTTCTCCTGTAGAGTCACAAATAGTGTGCTCTGTGTGATCTACACCATTACGTTTTCACGGAGAGTGATAATGACCTCTTGCCTGGGGTATGTTAGCATTTCCTGTGCTCCCACAGTCAAGCCAGGGTGGTGTGGACTCAGCTTGTGCACCTGCCAGGAGGACAGAGCCCAAAGCAAGAGAGTCATAAAGGAAGCAATGAGAGGTACAGTTTGATAATTCCTGGGCCCTTCCAGCTCTAACACTGTTTGATCCTTCGGAGGTAATGATAATTAGCCACAGAACTGAAGCTTTTCAAGAATGAAAAAGTGAATTCTATTAGGAATATGCCTTGAGTCAAATTTAAGTCCTGAAGATATAGCATTTTGGTTAGTCAAAAAAAGGACCTGAGCTTTAACTATAACTTAAAGAGCGCCGAGAAGTCTATAGGGAACAAGATTTGGATTTCCATAAGATAAATTTAGGCAAGAGCACCCAGGATGGTGGAACACTGTAAGGATGAACACTAAAAATATTTCAGTGGTGTTTGTCCATGTGGAAAAGAATAGAAAATATTCTGCATCCCCTGGCTTAGAATGTTCTGGTGTCCTTTAAGATAACAAGGATTTCTCTTCACTCAACCCCCATTGAACAATTTTGTTGAATGCCTATTTTGTGCCAGACATTGGGCTGAGAATACAGTGATGAAAAACCCACTTTGTTCCCTGAAGCAGAGTCTGGGGAATGGTCCTGAGGAAGCCATTGGATATTTCTTATCACAGCTACTTTTAAGTGCCGCCCTTCTAAAGATAGTTATTGAACTAAAAAACCTCCTGCATTCTTCACCGCTCCAAGAGCTGATGTATCTGAACCAGTCATCAATCCCGTTGCATGTAAGACCGTGAGGATGGAACTATCACCACCTGATAGCTCCCTGTTGGAGATATGGTGAGGAAACATTAGAGTTTTATAGTTCACAAACCTTCCAGCTTACAAATCCATCAACAGGGGTAGAGTGGAGACTCCCAAAGTAAATCTTTTCACTTTTTTTTTTTTTTTTTTTTTTTGCCTTTTCTTATGAACCAGTGTTTCCAAAGTCTGAAGTAATCATTTAAGGGCAAGCAATAATTTGGCCAACACTTTGAAAGGAGACTTGTCGCTCCCTCAGTGTACCCAATGACTTCTTTGGAGATTTTGAATGAAGACCTCATGTGCAATTTGAGATGAAGAGATTTCCTGTGACCGTAGTGTTAGAAATCTATGTCACTATGTTCCTTAAGCTTGGAAAATAAAGACATAGGAAAAAGACTTAGAGAAAAAGAGATGTTTAAGCAACATAAAAATGAAGGACTGAAAAAGAGATTGCCCTGATTCGTGCCCAATAACCTGAGGGATACAGTTGAAAAACAGTTCATCCTTCTGAAGATATTATTCCTGTCATGGTGCCCGCCCAAAATGAGGCATTTCTCAGGTTATCTGCCACAGTTACAGAAAGGTCTGTCACAGAGCAGAGCCCAGCCAACTTTCTTTCCTGTGGTGAATCAGTGTTCTTCTTTCAAATTCGTCTTTACTGTTCTTTTTTTTTTTTTTTTCCGTCATCATTTTGTCTAATTATCTTTACCAGGGCTTCAGGAAATTTCTGTGTTTGTGTTAGTGACACACTGAAGCTTAGAGTGATTGTCATTGGATTAACACGGCTCCCAGACCCACCACTACTCACTACTTTCACTACTCACTACTTTCTCATGGAGCTTTTTATTTCACTTGTGGAGTGACTATCCTTGAGGCCTGGACTGACATGGACACAGGCTGCATGCTAGCACAGCTGAAGGGGGTGCCTTCTCTGTGACTCACTGATATTGACTCCAGGTCCTGAGTGAGTGGATATAACTGCCTTTCTGGCTGGCCAGAGGGAGCTCCTCAGGTGATTCAAAGAGCCAAAAAGGGCTTTCTACCCTGGTTGCATAGACCTTGACACTTACACCAGCCGTGGTTTGCTTTGATGGTATATGCGCCTCTGGGAGAGGTAGCTCATGATCATCTGAGCATAATTTTTTAAATATTGCTCCTAATAGGAATCTCAGTAACAAGGGAATGGGTGGCTTCAGGACAAGAACCAAAAGGAAACTTGGCGATGCCAAAGCTCAACATTCCCCAGCAGGAAGAGGAAGACTGCCGGCCATAAGGCAGAAATCGTAGATTTTTGAGATTAGATAGATGTTGGCCTCCTTATTTTCTTCGTGGCCTTAGGCCAACTACTTTATTTCTCTACGACTGGCTTGTCCTTAACTGTAAGATGGAGATAATTGCCCAAACCACAGAGGGGGGTTGTATAGATGATCATGTATGCAAAATCCTCAGACAATTCCTACCTCATGTAATAGATGCTCAAAAAATAGCGCTCTTCCAGCCCTCTTTGTTCCCTCTGCAGGAAACCATACAATGTAAGAAAACCATCCTATTTATTTTATAGTCATTACAGTTTATTTTTAAATTTTCTAAACCAGCTAATGTAGGAGCAAAGCAAAGGGGCGGGCACAGGTAGAGCCTAGCTTCAAGCCAGCTTTCTGTACAGTTCTTGCCAGGTTCCTTAGGTGTCTCTGGAACAGGAGGCAGGAGTGCTGGTTCTCATGGATTCCACCAAGCCTACAAAAGTAGCAGTTGTCGGGACGTTGCATTTAACTTTAACACCTAATCCTATGAGGTGTGTTTTTTGTAAGAACAATAATGAGATGATGAAGTGGGAGCAGAGTCTAAATGTTGCTAAAAAGTTGATATCCTAGGAGATATGATTGAAAAAAGTAATGCTCATGGGCAAGGGAGGTGTGAGTCCTGGAAATGACCGGCTATGTCCTAACAGTCAAAAAAGCCTGTGATAAGTCAGGAAGAAATATAAGTATTTATGTAAATATTGTTATTTACATATAAATAATGTTATTCCTAGCCAGTTGTCTCCTCAAATATTTGTGGGAGAGAGGAGGAAAGGGAAGAAGGAAGGAAAGAAAAAGAAAAAAGTCAGGGTGCCTGGGTTGCTCGGTTGGTTAAGCATCCAACTCTTGATTTCAGCTCAGGTCATGATCTTATGGTTCATGGGATGGAGCCCATGTAGGGCTCTGCACTGACAGAACCTGCTCAGAATTCTCTCTTTCCCTCTCTCTCTGTCCCTCCCCCTCTTGTGCATGCTCGTGCTCTCTCTCTCTCTCTCTCTCTCTCTCTCTCTCTCTCTCTCTTTCTCTCTCTCTCAATCTCTCCCCCAAGATAAATAAATAAACTTAAAAAAAATAGAGTAAAGGAAAGAAGTAAAATCCAACCCAGAATACAGATAAGGTACAGGGCATCTTGTCTCCACAAACTCGCTAGCCTTCACAGGGCATCTTTGAGCAATGTAGGGTTTCCCTAAAAGCTTCCGTCTAGGAGAGCTCACAATATACCAGGCACTGTGTTCCTCACTTTACATACATTATTTTGTTTAATTCTCCCCATGATTTTATGAGGATTAACTGTTCCTAACTTAACTTTATACCTGAGGAAAATGGGTCTTTAGATGGATCACGTAACTAGCTGGCAGCAGGTGCAAATTTTGAACAAGATACGTTTAATTCCAAAGCCATTACTAAAGAGCTTGTGGTTCATCCCTTTAACCATTGCATCCTTTTAACCATGCCTCCCTCCATCCATTGATCTATCCCCTATCCTATTCTAGACATGGGAATTACCACAGTGAAAAGAACCAGCCCTCTAGTCCCATAGAAGTTTATAACCTAGCAAAGATCACAAACAAGTTAATAGGCTCTTCTTTCTTTATCTCCAGCAAATAACCTTCATCTCATACTTCAGTTGCCAAGGGTAAAATATAGTGCTTAAGGGACAGTGAAAAATTCATTTACAGCACACGCTTCTCAATACATATAGGAAATGAACCATGCTAAAAGAGAAACTGAATAGACCTAAAGTGAATATCTTAAAATCCAGCACTTTCATTAGGTAAAGCACTCAGTTCCTTGAAAAAAAAAATTTTTTTATAAAGAAATACTAAGTTCTCCAGAGAGATGCAGCCTGGGCTTATGAATCTGGAAGCCATTGGTGCAACTATCTTGGAACCTTGCATCTTTGCCACTATGAACAACCACTAGCTTAGTTTATGCCTAGTTGATGGCCTGTTCATGTTGTAAATTACCAACACCATTACTCTCTTACACACACACACACACACACACACACACACACACACACACACTTCTCTTTCCCCAGTTTCCCCAGTGCAACCATGGGTCCCTGACTCTCTGACTCCTCTTCTATGCCACTGCCTTCTCTGACTCTCCTTGTACCTCTTTTCTCTCTCCCCCAGAAACTTAATTCTAATTACCTTGCCCTCTGACTACCCAAATTCCCAGATGACCCTTCTTTACCACTTGTGCAGGGCCCCAATTCTTTCAGCCCTTTTTCTCCCACCACCCATCTACCATTTATTCAACTCAACTCAACTGAGAATTGGGAAAGCAAAATGACCTAAGCTAATTCTTACTGAAGCGTAAGTGACTGACCCCCTGTCCTTCATCCCAGCCTTAAAAACATGGGCTTGAGAGCATAAAATCTGGTATAACATCAGTTCATGTAACATACTTTTCACTGACCTTGGCAGATAGTTTCAGAACTTCAGTTTCTTCATCTTTAACTCTTAGGTAATTGTTGTGAAGATATGTATATTAAGTGCTTAGCATAGTAATCAGCACATATCAAGTATACTCAGTGAATAGTGACAGGTATTAGCTGTGGGTGTTTTGTGTTCTTTTTTTTAAATATCTCTGTAAAAAGTTGTGCCTGGCTTGGAGGATGCCGGTGATATGTGCTCACTTTAGGGAACTGGGGCTCTCACTTTTTTTTCCTGAAGGAAAGAGAGACAAGCTCTGTTACAGAGGAAAGTGACTGCCTAGTATAAGCCAAGAATACCTGATTATACCTCATTCTATGAGCTCTAACCCCTGGGAAGTGAGTACTTTCTGCTGGTTAAGGAAAAATTGAACTCAGTTTAGCAAACATTTGTTAAATCTTTGCTGTGTTGTAGGGTCTGAAGAAACAAACACATCTAGGATGTGAACCCTGAGACCAGGCACTAACATTTATTGGAGGCCGCTGCACAAACAGATCATTACAGTCCAGTCATAATGGCCATGGTAGAGATTAAATGGCTATTTTCTGGGAACAGTGATATGAGTTACATAATTCAGATCAGGGAAAGGGACCCAGAAAAGGTGGCCACTGAGCTGAGCCTCTTGTTCTTATAGATGTTGAAGTATTTTTTCCTGAAATTCTATTTAAACATGCAATTGAGGGGTGCCTGGGTAGCTCAGTTGGTGAAGCATCTGACTCTCAATTTTAGCTCAGATCATGATCCCACCATTCGTGGGTTTGAGCCCCATGTGAAGAACCTGCTTGAGATTCTCTCTCTCTCTCTCTCTCTCTCTCTCTCTCTCTCTCTCTGCCCCTCACCTGCTCACGCTCTCTAAATACATACATACATACATACATACATACATACATACATACATAATAAACTTTTTAAAAAATTTAATATATAATTGATATACTACTTATATATTCCCTCTAAGGTCCTACTTCAGGTATTTCAAAGGCCCTTGGGACAGTTTTGTGTTCTGCCTTCTGTCCCCTTTTAGTCTTCCAGATCAGTCTAAAAATGCTTGATTCTTCTGTATTATAAGAGTATCTCTGGTTACCCCCCATTAATTACCAGGGAGGTGATAGATTTATGTCCTATAACCACATAATATAGTAGCAATGATGCCAACTGTTTAAAATAAGCCAGATTAATTTACTATCAGCTTTATTGAATCTCTGTCCCTATGGGTAATACTGGAACTTGAAACCTGATTATTTATGTATAAGTTCCATGTCTCTCCAAGGTACCATGCTGCCATCAGAGAGCTCTGATGGCTCAGGAGATTTGAAAGAAGACCTAGAACATAAGGCCTTGTATCTGTGTAAGGAAGGACCACTTGGCTCAAACAGTCCCTGCCATTTCCCTCAGCTGTAAATTCAAGGTTAAGAACTCTTGGGTTAGACAGTTTTGCAAAGTTCTCTGGAGTTCTGTGAAACTTGGTGTTGTGTAAGTACAAGATACTGAATTATTACTCTCTGTTATTTCTTCTTTTAAGCCCCTACTTCATCTCTTGCCATGTGAGATATTCCAGAGGGTTGGTTTTCAGGGCCCCACTGTCCAATCAGTCCTCCAAATATTGGCTTATTGCACCAGTGCCATCAGAAGATTTGCTTCACACACAGAAACAGCAGCATTACAGAGAAAGCTCAGTTTGGGAACTGACCCTGAAATTGTTTTGCAATTGCAGGAGTAAACAAACAGGAAATTTGTACTCTGGGCTTGGTTAAACGACACAGGCCAAACGTGGGTTTTTGCTTTATTAGAGTCAAAAGTGTATGTGGGAAGACTGTGTAGATGATTGCTGAATATGTGCAGGATGCCCTTTGAGAAGGTGAATTATAGTTCCTAATGGTAGAAACTGAAGCTTATTCATCACTGATGCATTTACCAGGGAAATTTCCTGGAATTAAAAAAAAAATCTCTGCGGGTGGTCTGTTGCCCACCCCACCATACTTTTCCTGCCTCAATTCCTTCCTTAGACTAGCAATCCAGCAAAATCAAAGACTGCAATGCCCAGAGCATGTACAATTTTAGGCTTTTTTAAGCCGTGGAAAATCACAGAAGGAAACTGTTATAAGCAAGGTATTTATTGATGTAAAATTCACCACAACTAGACAGATACCATTTATCAATGCTCTTTTTGGGAGGAAAATGATGCCAGAATTATAATGTGGGGGAGAGGCCGATAGCGGAACCAGATCTTCCTCACAAGATGCACCCCACTGTCAAGCTTGATTTTGTGGCATTTTTTTGCACTAATGGTAGGCCATTTATTTGCAACTGGGGAGATAGTACTGACAGTTGGGGGACCAGGAGAGCTTCCATTTCTCTCCTCTTCTTTCTAGGTTACCTGTAAGGCATTTCCATGGGCCTTCTGCAGGCACATCCCAGGCACACCTAGAAACCCCTTATGTGAAAATGGGCACTGTCATGTACTTTTATCTTTAATTTAATGTAGGTTGACAATATAACTGACCCATGGTGGAGTGAAGTGAAACCACATGTGGGCTGGATTGACCCTCCCTTGATCTAGAAAAGCAAAGTGTTGTTTTCCAGCTCACCCTTGCATACTTAACTCCTCCAGGAGGGTAGTTCTGCAGAACAAGGGGTTGGCAAGAGGTAGACTACTTTTCACCACACATGGTCTTGCCGCAGCTGTGTGTCTGTGTAGGTCTAGAAAGTAGGCCCATGGATTGTATTCCTTTCTCTTGACAAATAGAAAGGTAGTGTGTTGAAATCTTATATATTTGGCTATGATATATGATATCTCACTGCATCTTTTCATACTTAAGTGTGTAAAGTTCCCTTTCCATTGTCTCTCTGAGCATAAGTAAACTTTAAATGTAAGCTCATCCCAACATTTGGGCCAGTGCCATAATTGTTTAATTGTCTGCCTCTTAATCACATTTAAAAGCCTTGAAATCTTCTATATGGACAAACCAGTGTCTGAAATGGATGGGTTTTCTGAGCATCAAATGTATCCATTTGTTCACAAAGAACTCTCTCTACCTGAAAAACTCAATTGAAAACATGAAGTGTAGGTAAGGCTTCCACTCCAATTCCCCATGCCCATGGCAGTTAATAATGATGGGTCAAGAGACTTCACCATGAGTCCACAGTCCTCAAGTAGCTTTGGGAATCCATGTTTGTTGTGGCCAACACTTTTTCCAGTCAGTTATTGGAAGGTGGGTTCTTTTACTTTTAGTGACTGAAGGATCACGGTCACATGAGGAACTTGGTGGACATCAAATTCTCATCATTTCTCAGTCTGCCCTATTAGCACTATTATTAGTACCAAAAGATCATAGAGCTGTATTATTTACGCTCTAAAAAGCCACCAAGTGGCAGGGAGTTTGGCTGACAGACTTGTCTAGAATCTAAAAATCTGACAAATGAGTCTCCCTCAGTAAGTGGGGTTACAGAATCCCAGAATGTAACTTGGCCCAATTTCCTCATTGGATCTGTGAAGAAAGTGAGGTCAAATGTATTAAGTGACTTGTCTAAGTAGCCATAGCTTGCAGAGCTCAAATTAAAAGCCTGAAAAATAGTGTTTCCCAACTTAAAACTCAGTGTTTCTCATAAACAGGTGGACTCCAGAAATTAGTACTGAAATCAGAATTTAGATCGAGAGCCACACTTCCTGAGTTCAAATCCTGGCTGTACTTGAGCCAGGATTTGACACACTGAACTGTGTGTCCTTGAGCAAGTCACCTTACCCCTCTCTATCCTCATTCCCTTATCTTTAAGTGCTAATAGATGATGAAATAATAGGTTCCTCAGGGGTTCTGTGCAGACTGATGAGTTGATATATGTAAGGAACTTATGTGAGTACCTGGTTATTGAAAAATAGATTCCATATAAGAATTTACCAGTGCTAAAGATACACTAAGAGATGGACAAATTATTCAGATGACAGAATAGAGGACCCAGGTAGACATAATATATTCTTAACTAGAATAAGAAAGAATTTTTTCCCCAAACAACTGAAAGGATTTTTTCTTTATATCTCATTAACACTATAGAAATGAATTGAGTATTTTTGTACAGCTAAGAAGATACTAGTTACCTCAGGTAAAAATCTTTTATCCCTTCCAAAGATAGATAGATGGATAGATAGGTAGATGGATAGATAGATAGATAGATAGATAGATAGATAGATAGATAGGCAGGCAAGCAGGCAGACAGACAGACAGACAGACAGATATCAGTAAGAAAAGCATTCCTTACTTTTTGAGAGTGAAGAGTAGAGGGTAAGGGGTCAGGTGAGATATGAAAGAGAAAGGAAGAAATAGTTGCATTCATAAAGCATGAGGATTTTTCTAATAATTGAGTATGAATGATTAATAATCAAGAATTAGGAGTTCAGTTGACTTCCATGTGGCATGAGGGTAAAAACCCTCTCAGTGGTTTCTTGAAAGTCATGGATTCCAGTGTTCCTATTCAGAATTTAATTTCTCGGTTGCCCCACTATTTTTCTTTTCCTAACTGAAAAAAAAATGGATGAAAATCTCTGAGGATCAGAGGGCAGCTAGGAAGTTTTCTGTGGCCTGAGAAATGCTGGGCTGCATGAAGTTAAACCATTAATTATTCCACGCATGGGATAAAACAAGCAAAACTGAAGAGCAAAATAGTTCCTCCAATTTGGATACGGTAATAGCAATAATTCCAAGGAACCACAAATAGGCCCAAAAAAGGAACCCCAAAGGCCCATTCTTCCTGTTGGCCTCTCTTGTGTATGAGAAATACTACTATAACAATAATGACAACAATGATAGTAATGGAAGCTGCTAGGTGGTATTTTGCTCCCACTCCCTGTGCAGCTACAGGTTAATAGGTAAGAATACAGCTAATAATTCTGGAGGCAGAACACTTAGAATTGAATCCTGGTGGGTTTGTGTGTGTGTGTGTGTGTGTGTGTGTGTGTGTGTGTGTGTGTGTAGGCATAATAACAGTACCTATGTCTTAGGTGGCCATGAGGATTAAATGAGTTAGAGCATGTGAAGTTTGTACAACAGTACCCAGTACATAACAAGAATCCCATAACTATTGGGAGCTATTTTTGTCACTTTTGCCCCATTTTACAGAGAAAGAAGTTGACATTCAAAATTTGTAACTTGCAAAAGGTTATAAAACACAGGTGGAAATACATTCCAACCCGAGCTGGAATCCAAGGTCAGGATCAGTCTGGTTGTTTGGCATTATGCTCATGTGCCTTCTCCTTGTTAAATATAACTCAGGGATTTAGGACAATCCATCAGTGCTATTCAGATCCAAGTGTGTTTAAAAATAGTGTTCGAGGGATGAAAGTGCTAGCAATAAATGAGCATCATGGATAATCAAAAACAAATGAGGGGTTTAATAAGCCAATATAAATCCTAAAGTGAGGATTTAAATTTATTCAGACTTTAGCCTGATAATAATCCCTTAACTCACCCTGAGATAACAAAACATCAAAGAGTGAAACATACATTCTATTTGAAGAGATCTTTGAACCTAACTTGAAGAATAATTTTAGGTCATTTTTGTGTGGTCTCATATGAAAACATTTGTGAAAGACCTCACTTTTACTCCTCAAATAAACAGCCTTCAGGGCTAGAGACTGCATGGGCTGCTGTTCTCCATGTCCTATGGATGGAACCCGTGTGTGTGTGTGTGTGTGTGTGTGTGTGTGTGTGTGTGTGTCCCTGCACTGACAGAATTCATCACATCCTGCATCCATAGCTAGGTGCTTCGTCTCCTGATTCCCCATACATCAAACTCTGGAGATGGGGAAAATGGCTCTATCTTTTGTTTTTCTCTGCCAAGCCAGGTTTGAATTGCATTTATGGTTTGGTTAAGCACGATGGAGGGCCTGCTTAAAGCACTGTCTGTGTCACCCTGTGCCATGGGCCTGTTGGAAGCCCCCCCAAAGCCTGGCACTCCTTAAGATGAATGGGAAGGGAGCAGGCTGGGCATCTGGTCCTCACAGTGAAGCACATACCATTCAGCAGTAACCTAAGAGCTGTAAGTTGGAACTGTAGTGAACTTAAGTCACCTTTGTCACTGGGGCTTTGGCTGGCCACAGTGCCTCTGTTTCCCAGGCTCCATTACCCACCCCTGTAATTATATCAAGGAAAACAGGAGTGAGAACCAGAGTTTTCCAAAGACTTCCTAGGCTTTCTACTCCTTCTTTCCAACCCCCAGCATGGAGGTCAATAAATATGAGTTCCCAAAATGCATTGTGCTTTCCCACACCTCGTTCTGCATAGAATACCTTCTCTTTACTTGTGCCTTTGCCTGACCACCTCTTACTCTTCAAGCCTCAGCACAGATATCACCACCTCCAGGAAGCCTTCCATGACTCTGTCTTCCCTCTTGACTCTCAGTCTATATTTTTATACTTCCCTAACACCTCATGTTTGTCTGTCTCATTCCCTTGAGCCCCACTGAAATTCATGTGTCTGTCTCATTTACTGCTCTGTTCCTTCACATAGAACCTGAGCACAAAAAAGTGCTTAACAAACACTAGTTGAATAAATAAATAAATGAATAGCACGTATTACAATGTCTTGTAGTTGTCTCACAAAGCCCTTAAGATCAAAAACTTTTTTTAGGTCTGTGTCCCCATCATTTGGCATAATATTTAGTACACATTACATTGTCAACAAATGAATACGTGACTGTGGGCACACATACATATATGAATGGCCAAATATGTGGGTGGAAGAAAAAATCAAGTCTACAAAACTGACAAAACAAGTATGATGAAAGGAAAGAGGAGGAGACAGAATCTCACTGGAGATAACAGAATCGGGTCTGTGGATCCTGACGTAAAGGACTAACCTTCCCAGGCATTTCACTTGCAGAGAAACCCCGTGAATATAAACATCCACAAAGGTTTCTGTTTACAATATAAATAAATACATTAAAACTACTCAAGAGAACTGACCCATTAGTTTCCTGGACTACTGGAACAAAGTACCACAAGCTGGGTATCTTGGAAGAACAGAAATGTATTCTCTCACAGTTCTAGAGGCTAGAAGTCTAAAATCAAGGTGTTGGCAGGGCCATTCTCTCTGTCTCTCTCCCTCTCTCTGAATCCTGCAGGGGAAGGATCCTTCCTTGCCTCTTTATAACTTTGAAGCGCTTAATCAGCAGCCTTTGGTGTTCATTGGGTGGTAGATGTATTCCCTGTCTTCACATGGTCATTTCCCCTGTCTGTCTCTGTGATCAGATTTCCCCATTGTATAAGGATAATAAGGACACCAGTCATAATTGGATTAGGACCCACCCTAATGACCTCATTTTAATTTGATTACCTCTGTAAATACTCCATGTCTAAATAAGGTCACATTCTGAGGTACTGGGAGTTAGAACTTCAACACATGTTTTCAGGAGGACATTATCGACCTGTATTAGGGAGACAAATCTTAGGCTTGGGAAGTTTTAGTGAGGAATGCCACCTGCAAATCAATAGACAGAGATCTTTATGGCCTGATTTGATGGGTGCCAAACTAATCCCTTAACTCCAAAAAACTTGATAATGCTTTATATTCTACTTGGGATGATGACTAGAGAAAAACATAGAATTACCTCAAATAAGATGCCCCACCTTCTTGGGGGTTCTTATAACACTAATATAAGAACTAGTGTTCTTATAACACAACGCTAGTGTTGTTTATTGTAAACAAGGGCCAAATGACAGCAAATCAGCTAGGGTTGCAAAGAGGATCCAGTTGATATGGGTTGGAATGGGACAGAAACCTACCCCAAAGAAGAAGGGCTTGAATCAGACCTTGAAGTAGGAACATGGACAGCATTCCAGGCAGAAGTTGGAAGCAAATTCACAGATGTGAAAAGGGAAAATGGTGCATCAGGAAGCCGACGTGTGGTTAAGTTTGGAGGAAGCTCACTCTGTTTGAGGCAGGTAATCTGGAAAAGGAAGAGTTCGTCTAGTGGAAGATCTTCAGTGTGAGGATGCTAAGCAATTAAGATAAAAGTGAGAAAAAAATAATAAAAACCAAAAGACAGAGGAAGAAAAAGAAAACAAACAAAATGACATTTGTGTTTATGATCTAAGTAAATCCTTCTCCGATCTGACCACAGGGAGAAAAGCCCTGCAACTATTTTTAGTAGAAAATTTCCACCTAGAATTCTAAACAAGCCAACTAAAATCTCAAACTCCCAAGGGCAGAAGTGATTTTGCGGATTACCGACCCTTCCAACCCATTTCTCAGGAAGCTCCTATGTGAGTTATAATAGCCAGGAGAAATTCTATCTCACTGTAATGTGCTGCCACCCAGATGACAGGGTGAGCAGAAAACGGGAAGCAGAATTTAGATGTTTTATTTAAATCAAGCTGCCTGTTGGTAAACAGGCACATGGGCATTTCTTGGACATGGAATGTCATAGAGAAGTGTTGGGGGTGTGGGAGGGAAGACACTCTGTACAATTGGGCCTAGTTTTGGTGTCATTTGCAGTTTGATATGCTCCGTGAAGGGGGTAGGTTTAAAGCAAATGGCATGCTAGTAATGAGATCGTAAATCTGTATGTTGCTGCAAGTGCCATTTTTTAAACGCTATTCATTAATTAAAAACAAAAAGCAAAGAAGCCTTGACTAGAGTTATTTGCAATGTTGATAATCTTTATTTTATTTTTTTATTTTTTTAAACAATGATTTGGGAGGTAAGGCAAACTCTCCTGGCTAAAACTCTCCTGGTCAAACTCTCCTTGACCACACTGTTTGCCCGTGGAAATGAGTGCTTTGCCATCTCAGGTGTTTGGTAATCCTGATTATAAATATTTTTATGGAGCCGAACCCTCATGCCAAACCAGCTGACTTCGAAGAGAAGTGTGGTTGTACCTCCTGTTTGCTGATCTGTGAAAGCTACCCTCTTACAGAGAGCCCTGCTCCTCATGGTGCTATTTATCATATACGCTTTGGGTTATTTTTTGGCCTTCAAACATATTTTTCCCCTCTATTGTCTAACACCTCCACTGATCTTTTCATTTATCTTTTCCTAGACCACTTGAAGGAGTTTTCTAAAATACAGAGGTTGTACATGAAGGTAGCACATCCATCTGCTATGGCATGTAATTGTTTTTCTAATTCTATCTAGCTTGCCCTTCACCCCTTCATAATCCCCTCCTCTGCCCTTAGAGACTTAGCAGGGCAGAAGGAGTGAGTTGAGTTCCCTTCTAAGCTTTGGGGAAATCACTTGTTTCTTTAAGTCTCAGCTTGTTTATCTATGAAATGGATATGGGAATGCCTGCCTTGGGTACTTCCGAGATAGGAGGATCAGGGAAGATAACATAGATGAACAGGCTTTGTGAATTGCAATCAGCCATATAAACATTAAATGGTCATGAGCTCCACTGTAGCCTGTCTTCTGAAACTCTGCAGTACTCATGGTTTAGCCAAATCGTTTAGCAATTAGCTCATTGCTATAACCTAACGTTGCTATGTCTCCTGGGCATCCATTGGTTCTCTCCACCTTTGCCAAAAGCATGCCGAAGGGCATGAGCATGTTTCCCACTTCTGTATCTGTCCTAGTGCTGAGCAATGAATGCTTGAATGAGAAGTTAATGTGGGCAGGTCATAGACAGCCTTTCCCTCAGTCTCCATAATGTATGGCTACTTTATCTCACTCCTGATTGACTCCAGGAAGAATTATCACTCTACTCATTTAATTTCTATCCTTGCAATAATCATCCTTACATTTAACAAATATTTACTGAGCACCCAGTTCATGTAAGCTAATATTTATAGAGCCCTTAAGCGATGCCTCTGTGCTAAGCTCTTTTCATAGATCTTCTCATTTAAACCTCATAACAACCCTTCGAAGTGGCTATCACTATTATTGTCTTTTTTTTTTTTTTTTAATTTTTTTTCAACGTTTATTTATTTTTGGGACAGAGAGAGACAGAGCATGAACGAGGGAGGGGCAGAGAGAGAGGGAGACACAGAATCGGAAACAGGCTCCAGGCTCCGAGCCATCAGCCCAGAGCCCGACGCGGGGCTCGAACTCACGGACCGCGAGATTGTGACCTGGCTGAAGTCGGACGCTCAACCGACTGCGCCACCCAGGCGCCCCATGTCTTTTTAAATATGAGTACATTGTTAAGTAACTTACCCAAGGCTGGGCATTTAGAGAGTGGCAGAGTAAAGTTCCTTCATAGATAATCCACTTCCAGAGCCCAAGATCTATGTTATGCCACACTGCCACCCTGAGCATCTACAACATGCCAGGCACTGCGGTGGGTGCTGGAGATACTAAGATGAATAGCTCATGGCCATTGTACCTTTGTGGAATGCAGAGTCTAGTGAAAGAGATGGACATGTAGACACATACCTACAGTGTAATGAAGGGGAGTTTGAGGGAAGAAAAAAATGCCATTAGGAGGAAAGAGACGGTAGCATGCTGCAGAGGGAAAGGTCTAGCTCTGCCTCATGGGACAGATATCAGAAAAGTTTTCAGAGGCGGGTTATGTTTGGAATCTAACCTGAGAGTCAGAAGAGTTTGCAAGCCAGAGAAGATGGGTATTCAGCAAGGGTGAGTGTAGGGGTGACCTGGGATTAAACCAGAAAGGTATATTCAAACTCCTCTGTGAAGCACACTATAGGCCAGTCAAGGAATTGAACCCTTTCTTGTAGATAACAGGGAGCCAATGGAATTTTTCTATAAGTTTTATTTTGAAATCATTTTATTTTTTTTAAAGTTACAAAATTAGCACACAGAGCTCTCTTATACCATTTCCTCATTTCTGTAGTCATTAACATTTTGGGGGCTTTTGAGAATAATTTCAGGGAATACACCATTGCATTTTAATCCTTCAGTGTTACTACCTACGTACAAGGATGCTGTCATAAATAACCACAGTGTAACTTTCAAAACCAAGAAATGACACTAATTCAGTGTCACCATCTCATTCACAGACTCTGTTCAGCTTTTGCCAGCTGTCCCAACAATGTCCTTTTTAGGTACAAGATCTGATCCAGGGTTACCTGTTATACACTGGGTTGTCATTTCTTTCTAGACTCCTTAAATCTGGGGCAGCCTTTTCTTGTCTTTCATAGTCTAGATAGTTTTGAAGACTATAGGGCATTTTACTTTGTAAAATGTCACTCTCTTTGAGTTTGCTTGATGTCTCTTCATGATTCGTGAATTTTTAACAGAAGTATGCTATATTTTTTTTAGTGCATTGTATCAGGATACAATGAATGATGTTGTGCTGCATTCATTGCTGATGATGTTAACTCATTACTTGGTTAAGATGATGTCAGCCAGGTTTTCCACTGTAAGATTAATAAGTACATTGCATTTATTATTAGTAGCAAGTAAGTATTTTTATGGGAAGATAATCTAAAGCTAAGTAAATTCCTCATCAACCTTTTACCTACCAGCATTAGTATTCATTGATGGCTCTTGCCTGTATCAGTTATTATTATGGTTGACAAATGATGACTTTCTAAATTCTATCTTCTAAATTATTAATCTTATTTTATTATTAATAATCTAGATTTTTAATAGGCATTCTGCAAGATAGAGCTTTCTTATTTATTTATTTGTAAATTTCTATTTTACTCAAAGGATTAAAACCCATTACTATCAAATCATCCCAGACATGGCCAGTGGGAGCCCCTTCATACTGGCTTCTGTATCCTTTTGACATTTACTCCATCATTCTTTGAGCACTTCCCAGTTTTCTGACACAACAAGATGTTCCAGGCTCATTTTTTATTTTCACTGCCCCTGCCCCACAGCCATTTCTACAGGAACAGATTCCTTAGTAGAGAATGCTGTTTAGAATCCAAAATCTGGGCACTTGATGTACTTGATTTTACTGAAATGTCATTGCCTCTAGGCCTCTCAGTAGAGAGGTCTACGAAATATTGTATACATTATGCGTATTTATATACATTCATTTATATCTATTGATATGACTCTATCTAGGTACCTGTCAATCTGTTAAAAACCATGAGTTCACACTGTTTTCAATAGCAATCCAATTCCATAAGGTTTATTCTAGTCTTCCCACTTTCCATATCTGTAACTCCTTTCTCTGACGGTAAGAAATCTGGATCCCATTCACCTTCATGTATTTATGTATTTGTTCAATCTTCCCTGTATGTCTGATCTCCAGATATCCTGGCCCAATACTGAGCCCTGTCACATGCCAGTGGACTACCCCTCACCAAGCCTCAGGCTAAAATTGAGCCCCTACAAAGGAGAAGAAGGAAAGAAGTTGGGGGTCAGGGAGGGAGCCAGTTAAAAAGTTCAGGTCCAGGGGCGCCTGGGTGGCGCAGTCGGTTAAGCGTCCGACTTCAGCCAGGTCACGATCTCGCGGTCCGTGAGTTCGAGCCCCGCGTCGGGCTCTGGGCTGATGGCTCAGAGCCTAGAGCCTGTTTCCGATTCTGTGTCTCCCTCTCTCTCTGCCCCTCGCCCGTTCATGCTCTGTCTCTCTCTGTCCCAAAAATAAATAAACGTTGGAAAAAAAAAAAAAGTTCAGGTCCAGCCACATAGTGCCCCCTCACCCCCACTGGGTCCACTGGACCAAAGCTGAGCCCTAGATATACTGGGCTGAAAGCTCAGCTCAGACTCCAATGGAAGTTTTTTAAGCAGAGGAAGTAAAGTCACATTTTGAAGCACTGGGCTGTGAATAAATTGGAAACTGGGAGATACAGGGATAAATTGGGAGCCATCAGTAATAGTTCGAAAACCTTGAGGGAACAAAGGATCCTAGACAGTGTTCCAGTTGGAAAAAGAGGTTTCTTTGCCCTACCTTAGGCTTTCTAGAGCTGGACATGTTCCATGTGTCTGATTTATTATTGCTTGATTGCTTTCTACCTCCTGACCTCAGAGACATTCTAAAGGAAAGAGATATCTTTGGGAGGCTTTTAAAATATCATATGATAGAAATGTTTTTTGTGTTTTTTTTAACTTTTAACATTTATTTATTTTTGAAAGAGAGAGCACAAGCAGGGAAGGGGCAAAGAGAAAGGGAGACACAGAATCTGAAGCAGGCTCCAGGCTCTGAGCTGTCAGCACAGAGCCTTATGTGGGGCTCGAACTCACAAACTGTGAGGCCATGATCTGAGCTGAAGTTGGACGCTTAACCGACTGAACCACCCAGGGGCCCCATCATATGATAGAAATGTTAAATAGAAATGTCAAGTTGGAGGATTACACACAAGTTTAAAGAAAGCTTCTAACAAATAATTGGAATTTCCAATGGTGTTGTACGTCTCAATAACTGCATCTTTAAATTTTGAATAAAGAAATAAGCCCTACTTTGCTGCAAAAAATCAGGGTAAGAGAAGATTCTTAGGACACAGATTGGGGTGTAGAGAGTCTACCTTTAGAAATTATGTGTGTTCATACCAGCAACCAACAATGAGTTGCTGGAGGCGATGGCCATTACCTTTTCTGAAATAGTACAGGAGAAAAATGTTGGCAACTCACATAATGAGCTCTTGTCCAAAAGAAGGCAAAAATTCCTCCTTTTATATAGCTAATACAAACACAAGCTACTAAGAAATGCCAACCACCATGGGTCTTTGCCCACATTATCTCTGATGGCCACCTTTACAAAAAAACAAACATATCCTTGGGGGGGACCACACTCAGCCTTTGCCCATTTGCTGCCAAGTACCACTGCTGCTCTACTGAAATAACAACTCCAAGTGTATTCATAACCTTGGGTGGCATCAGTGTGTTGTTTTCTATTTTTTAAGAATAGATAGGTCATTTTGTCAGTTGTCATTTCTGAACTTGTAAGCACCAGGAATCCTGGAATTTGTATCTTGGATCCAGTTTGAATTGCTGTATTCATCATTCTCACCCTAAGAGGCAGTACAATATAGTATTTAGGCATGCAGGAGCCAGGCTCTCTGGGTTTGAATCCTGATTTTCTTATTTACTAGCTGTGTTACTTTGGATATGTTACCTGACCTTTTAAAACCTCTGTTATGTCACCCTGTAAAATGGGGTAACTTACAGTACTTTATTCATAGGGTTGATGTGAATAATAAGTGACTTTGTATATGTATCACACATCTTGGGTAAGCTTTGCCCCAAGTCCTGCCAGGACCTCCGTGAAAGAGACTGGGATGATACAAAGTTGAAGCTTATAAATCCACAGTGCTGGCCTCTGTGATAGGAGCAGCCCCATTCTCAGAACTTATGTCTAAGTCATGGTAAACTTGGATGTGATGCATGTGGAATTGATCTTAGAATTAGACATTCTAAGCCATGACTAATTAATCATTTAAGTTCTCTAGACCTCAGCTCCTTGGTGCTAAAATGCATAAAATAATACTACCTACCTCACAGGGCTGTGGAGAAGATTATAGGAGAGAGTGCATTGAAAACAACTAGCCACAGTACCTGACTCATTGCAAGTTCTGCATAAATGTTAGAATTACTATTGTTATTGGCCATAATGTGTGAAGTCAGACAGATTGCTGTCACATCATGGCTTATGGCCATGGCTAAGGGTCTCTGCCTAGGCCAAGGCAAGAGGCTAGCCAGATCCAGGCAGGGTGACAGGATCAGAATGCAGTAGGCCAGATGTTGGGCAGAACTCCAGCACATGAGGGAAACAAAGTGAGAATTGGGAAACCAAGGCTAAACTTTAAAATCCAATTATAAACACAGGCCAACCCAAGTATATCTGATGTGGGGCAGAGGGCAAAAAGACTAATCCCAGCCCTGAGGGGTGGAAGGTAGCTTTCTGTCTCCTGACTACTCTTGGTCAGGAGTCAGTTACTCAGGAGCTGGACAAGGTCCAGCCTGAAGCTACAGAGCATCAGCTGTGATCTGTCAGCTCCCAAGCCTCCTCTTCAAGCAGGTTTTGACAAAAAGCACAGGAATATGGAGAAGAAGGCCAGAGAGAGAAAAAAAAGCAGAATGGAAAGAGAATGCTAGAGGAACCAGAGTTCTCAATAACATTTTGGCGCAGCGCCTAACCATGAAGCTAAACACCTGAAGCCTAGAAGCTGAAGGAAACCATAGTGATCATGTGTATCCTTATAGAGTCAGGATTCTTTAGCCAAAACCAGTGGGGCAGATGTGTTTTAGAATTCAGATTTTTTTTCTACTTTAGAAATATGTTAGGGTTACTATAACATAAATTATGTATTATTACCCCTAGTAAATTCTGGGGGGAAATGCCATAATCCAACAGGCTAACACTGCTGCAGTAAAGTATATAAATATTTACACTAAGTGGGATGCAACCTATAAAGGCATTATGTCAGTTCCGATCCAGTGCTGTCACCAAACAATTTGCACCACACTGAAGAAAATTTTGTGTTCAAGGCTTTGGGGACTTTGCAATGGCTGCTGACAGTTGTTCAGTGGACAGAGCTGAAATGGTTAACCAGCCGAGTGACTAAACCAAGCACACACAGTTCACTGGGGCTCTACTCAGTTTGTGTCACTTCCCATTTATTGAACATCTATGTTCTAGGCATCACGCTAGATACAGTGATTACAGTGACATACTCATGTCCTGGGGTTGCCATAACACAGTACCACAAACAGGGTGACATAAAACAATAGAAATGTATTCTCTCACAGTTCTGGAGGCAGGGATGAAGGTGTTAACTCGACCATGCTCCTTCCAAAACCTGGGAGGTGAATCCTTCCTTGCCTCTTCTAGCTTCTGGTGTCTGCTGGCAATCTTTGACATCCCTTGGCTTGTAGAAGCATCACTGCAGTTTCTGTCTCTATCATTACATGACATTCTCCTTGAATGTCTCTCTCCTTTCTTATGAGGACACCATTCATACTGGAATAAGAGCCCACCCTACTCTAGTATGATTTTATCTTAAGTGATTATATCTGTAATCACCCTACTTCTAAATAACGTCATGTTCTGAGTTACTGGGGGTTAGGACTCCAACACACAATTCAATCTAAAGTGCTAAACCAAAACAGACATTGCCCCATGCTCTCATCAAGGTAACAGTGGAGCAGGGTAGTCAGATTATAGGTGCATTGAGCATAGCAAAGAAAACATTCAACAGAATAATGAGAAAAAATTATAAACCATATATATGATAAAAAGCTAATCTCCATAATATAGGAGGAACTCCTACAACTCAATAGCAAAAAAAAAAAAAAGGCAGGCTAATAACCTAATTTAAAATGGGCTAAAGACTTGAAAGACATCTCTCCAAAAAAAGACATATCAATGGCCAACAGTGTATGAAAAATGCTCAACATCACTAATCATCAGAAAATGCAAATTGAAACCACAATGAGATATCACCTCATACCTGTCTGGATGGCTATTATCAATAAAACAAAGGACCACAGTGTTGACAAGGATGTGGAGAAATTGGAACCCTTGTGTATTGTTGAGTAGGAATGCAAAATGGTATAGCCACTATGGATGACAGTATAGTGGTTCCTGAAAAAAATTAAAAATAGAACTACTACATAATCCAGCAACCCCATTTCTGGGTATTTATCTAAAAGAACTGAAGTCAGGATCTCAACGAGATATTAGCACCCCTGTGTTCACTGCAGCACTATTCACAATAGGCAACACGTGGAAATAATCTAAATGTTCTTCAGCAGATGAATGGATAAAGAAAATGTGGTTTATACATACAAAAAAATACTACTCAGCCTTTAAAAAGAAGGAAAGTCTTCAATGTGTAACAATATGGATGAACGTCAAGAATATAATGCTAAGTGAAATAAGCCAGTTACATGAGTACAATACTGCATGATTCCACTTGCATGTGATATCTAAAACAGTCAAATCATAGAATCAAAGAATGGATGGTGGCTCCCAGAGGCTGGATGAGGGGAGAAAGGAGGAGTTACTCACCAATAGGCATAAAGTTAAGCAAGAGGAGTAAATTCTAGAGATCTGCTGTACAACATTGTGTCTATAGTCAACAATACTGTATTGTACACTTAAAATTTTGTTAAGAGGATATTGTGTTCTTACCACCATAAATTTTTGTGAGTGTTGATAATTTCCAGAGGGGGAGGTAGCAATGAGACTATATAGTAGGCGAATTTTACCCAGTTGAGGGATCCATCCCTGAGGAAGTAACATTGTCAGCGAAGACAGAGATGAGTAAATGTCAACCAGGCAATGTGAGGGGAAAAGCATAATGCCCTATCCTCTGAGCGGCTGCCTCCTCGCATCGCTGGGCTTGTGGGGAAGCCAGGCCCCAGAATCTCAGCAAGGCCTGTAAGTGCCTCACAGGCTGCAAGGCACAGCCAATCCCACCCCAAGGGTGACTCCCCAAGGCTGCAGCACCCCCTCAGAAACAGCCAAAGGCACAGAAGGCTGGAAGGCAAGCAGCCGGCCAGACCCAAGGCTCACAATTGTAGCCCCTACACAGACAAATAGGGGGAGAATCTCTGTTTTCCTTTCCCCTCCCCTTTGGCCTAAGTTGATCCAAATACTTTCAACCCAGAATCAGCAAAGTGCTTAATACACAAATAGTTTCTGCTGACCTCCTCCCTTGAAAACGTAATATACTTTTATCATGGGTAGGCAGATATGTCTGTTTTGTGATTTGATGAACAGTGTTGAAGTGGCCTCATGGCTGCCAAAAGGCCTCTGCTTCAAGGTCCCAGTGACCCAATTTCTTCCAGAGGTGAAGGCATAAGTGGGGGCACTAGAAGGGCAGAGTCCATACTAGGACAGGTTTTAACCTCGGACAACATTCACTGTGTAGGCAGCTCCTTTGTGAAACACACACATTGTGGTCATCAGCATTGAACACGGTTGTTGGATTTTGTTTTATAGCCACAACATATTAGAACTTTACTGAAAATTGGGGGGAACACCCTTTTTTTGATGTGTATTTATTTTTGAGAGAGAGAGAAAGGGGCATAGGATCTAAAGCACGCTGTGCTCTGACAGCAGAGAGCCCAATGCAGGACTTGAACCCACAAACTGTGAGATCATGACCTGAGCTGAAGTCAGATGCTTAACCAATGGAGCCACCCAGGTACCCTGGAAGACATCCTTTTTTGAACCTTAACAAACATAGAGAAAAGTGCACAAATCCTACATGCGTGCCTTTGTGATTTTTCTCGAAGTGGATCCAGACATAGTACCCAAATCAAGATAACATCCCAGAATCCCTCCCCCCAAGTCTCCTCTTCTAGTTATCGTCCACCAAGGGGAACTACATCCTGATTTTAACATCATAGATTCGTTTTATGTTTTGAACTTCATATAAATGACAGCATAGTATGAACTTTGCTTTTGTGCCTTTCTTTACTCAATTTTATGTTTGTGAGATTCATCCACGTTGCTTCTTTTTGAAGTTTATTCTCACTGTTCTGTGTTATTGTATAAATATATCATCATTTTTTATCCACTCAGCTATTGATGGACATTTGAATTATTCCCCATTAGAGCTATTATGAATAGTGCCACTTTGAATATTCTTATATATGTCTTTTGATGAACATACACATATTCAGAGGAGAGAGTATGTACTTGTATTAGTTGTCTATTGTTGCCTAATACATTTCCCTAAATCCTGGTAGCTCACAACAAAAATAAGTGTTTATTATCTCTCACCATTTAATGAGTGAGGAATCTGGGAGAAGCTTGGAAAGGCAGTTCAAGGTCTCTTATGAAGTTGCAATCGTCTGGAAGCTAGACCCAGTCCACTGGATATGCTGGCAAGGTAGCTCACTCATGTGATTGGCAAGTTGGTGCCAACTCTTGGTGAGCAGCTTCAGTTCCTTTGCATGTGGACTTTCGTGAGGAATGTCTGACTGTCCTCATGACGTGACAGCTGACTTACCCCAGAGTGAGCAAAGAGAGAGAGAGCCAAATGGAAAATATATCCTTTTCATGAGTTAGCCTTGGAGGTCACATAGCATCACTTCTGCTTAATCTTATTCCTTGCAAGTGAGCCAGTAAGTTCAACCCAAACTCAAGGCTTCATCTTTAGAAGGGAGAGACAGCAAAGAATGTGTGGCTATATTTTAAAACACAACATTTTAAAGCTAGGAATTAAGCCAAACTAGAAATCTAAAAATAAGTTTATAGAAATTCACACAAGGATCTAAAAGAAATACATATTCAATCCAGCCTCTCTTCCATTCATTTAAAACTTTGTGAATGTTTATAGAACAGTTTTCAAAGTATTCCCTGGAAACAGCGTGGTACAATAGAATGGACTAAGACTTTGGAGCCAGACACACCCAAGTTTGAATCCTGGATTCACTACTTACTAATTATGGGTTTGGGGCAAATCAACATCTTGAATTTTCAGATTTCCTCAAATATAAAGTGGGAGAAGTCAGTAGAGCCTATCTCATGTTGTTTTGGAGATAATTAAATGAGATAATGGGTATAAAGTGCCCACTATGCTGGTAAGTCCCTTCTATTTGTTCATTTATCAGGAAATTGTGAACCATGTACATTAACTATCTAGAAGGGGCCAAAATGAACACTGTGAGTGATACAAAACGGACTCACAGAGCTTGCCTTCAATAGGTGTATACTCCAATAGGGCCCTTAACATTAAGGCAGAATAACTGTAATATAATTAGGAAAATGATCAGTGTCTGGAGCAGGTAGGGGCACAATCCTTTAAACGTGGGTCAAATTTGGATACAGAGAAATGGAAGACATCTTAAAGGATGGACCAGGAAAGGACAAAAAGTATTCTAAATTCAGAGTAACAGCTTGAGTAAAGACAGAACTAGAGAACCAGAGGGCATGAGCTGAGAATAATGAAGTTGTTTGCTACGTACAAGATTAAACACAGGATAGATGAGAGGAGGTAGTGGAAATAGGAGCTGGTAAGGTAGTTATAGATCAGAGTAGCAGAAGGAGATTAAGAGAGTGTGCACTCGGGGCGCCTGGGTGGCGCAGTCGGTTAAGCGTCCGACTTCAGCCAGGTCATGATCTCGCGGTCCGTGAGTTCTGTGTCTCCCTCTCTCTCTGCCCCTCCCCCGTTCATGCTCTGTCTCTCTCTGTCCCAAAAATAAATAAATGTTGAAAAAAAAATTAAAAAAAAAAAAAAAAGAGTGTGTGCACTCAGTTTTGCAGTCTAATGAAAAACATTAAGGCCAAAGGTTTTTAAGCTGATTTTCAAGGCTAGCTACAAAAGCCAGGAGGGCCTAGCTACTTAAGGACCTACTTGCCATGCTTTTCTTGGCTAACTCCTGTTTGTAGAATTTTTGTGCCTCACATTGTAAATAGAACTTTCTAACACTGATCATTAAAGAACACTTCCCACTCCAAGCCCAGGCAACTTAGCTTTTCCTTATCATTCCCATTTTGGAGGCTGCATCAACAGGGAAATGGAATGGGATTGTTTTTATAGGCCTGCAGCTCACTGTAAATGTACTTCGCAAGACTTGGCCATTTGGAATGGCCAATTATGCAGTCAACTCCTCTGTGTGTATTTGACTTCTACTTCCAGATAATGAGCCATTCTCTCCACTTAGTTCCCCTCAAGAAGACTGATCTATTTAGCAACCTTCATTTTTGTTACATTCTCCAGTCCTAGGTGGTGATGATATTTATACATAAGACAGAGACATTTCTATGCTGTGATGGAAGCTTGAAGGAAGTTGGAGCCAATGACCTTTTACTCTGAAGCCAAAAAAAAAAAAAAAAAAAAAAAAAAAACACAAATTTTTCAGTCTTGCTAAGAATGGGGACTAGGCAAATTAGCAGAAAAGCTTCTTCTAGACCTACTGTTCAAGATGTAGTGCCCAAAGCCTTTCTGTGCTCAAACCTATGTCATATCTATCATACCTCTGCTCATTTTGATGAAATTTATATATTTTATCATAATAGACTCAGTTATAACCATTCTTGGTGATTTTACGGGCAAAAATGGATGTTCCATTTTATCACCTACTTTGTTTATCGTAAAAGAATTCTAGAGCACCAAGGAGAGGATGGGTTCTAGGCTTGGGATAGAATTCTTAGCCAATCTTATGCTGGAACTTACCACATTCCCAGGTATGTATTTTTACTCTATTAGCAACACTTGACGTCATGATGTTCTCTGCACAGGTACTAAGCGTGTCCTCATCTCCTCTGATTTCTTCCCAGGTGGGAAATTGGCAAGTGGAGTCCATGCAGTCTCACCTGTGGGGTTGGCCTACAGACCAGAGATGTCTTCTGCTCCCACCTACTTTCCAGAGAGATGAATGAAACTGTAATCCTGGCCGATGAGCTGTGTCGTCAGCCCAAGCCCAGCACAGTGCAAGCTTGTAACCGCTTCAACTGCCCCCCAGCCTGGGACCCGGCACAGTGGCAGCCAGTGAGTTCTGGGGCTACTCAGTTTTGGAGTTGGTGTGTACAGCTCTGATTCAGGACAGGGAACCCTCTCTTCAAGGAGTTTTGTCCCATTAAAGGAAGGTTCCAGGTCTGTTCCTCCCTCCCTTCTTAGTAGTCCCTCAACCTTATTCAAATCCAGATATTTTCATCATAAATACTGTCCTCTTTCTATGGTTTTGCACCAGTGTCCTCCAACAGCAATTCAAGACCCATCTGTTAAACTGAGTGTATGCACAACAGAGTTTTCACCAAGCTAAGAAAAAAAGTTTTTAAATAAGGACAGTGTGATAGGTTTTCCATAAAGCTACATTTGTTCTGAATTTGTGCCCTTTCTAGTTTTTTACTGTTTAAAATTCTAGGAAGTAAGGGTCCTAGGCAATGAATTTTCTTTTTTTTTTTCTTTTAAATATAGTTACTTACTGGGGCACCTGGGTGGCTCAGTTGGTTGTGTCTGGCTCTTGATTTCGGTTCAGGTCATGGTCTCGTGGTTCGTGAATTTCAGCCCAGCATTGGGCTCTGTGCTGACAGTGCCAGGCCTGCTTGGGATTCTCTGTCTCCCTCTCTCTCTGCCCCTCCCCCACTCATGCTGTCTCTCTCTCTCTCTCTCTCAAAATATATAAACCTTAAAAAAAATAATTACCAAAATAAAAGATTAGAAATCAAGCCAATTCCAGACTTTTTAAAATTTTCCCAAGCTCTAAGAACTATTGTTTTTTAAAACAATAGGGGTTGCAAACTGCCATCCAAAGCCAGGGCCATCTCATAGACAGTTATTATAAATAAAGTTTTATTGGAACACAGCCATGCTCATTTCTTTTTTTATGTATTGTCTATGACTGTGTTTGCACTGGAAGGGCAGAACTGCATGGTTGTGACAGAGGCCATTTAGTCCACAACACCTAAAGTATTTACTCTGTCCTTTTACAGAAAAAGTTTGCTAACCCCACTCTAAAGCATACATTATAATAATACAAATACCATAATATTCTATTGAAAATACATATTTATCAAATTTTAATTAAATAATTTTTTGCATGCCTTTAAAACAGAGGAATTTTAGGTTATTTGGATAGAATCTTATTTTGCATTTCTTATTCATGAGGATATCAGGTATATCTTTAAAGTGACAACAATGGTCACAAAAAGTAAGCCTGAAAGGTGAGGGGGGACATGCATCCCAGTTTTGCTAAAATAGTTTTCCCTCTCAAAAGTGTCCCAATTAAAATGATAAATTATATGGTTACCCAAGTGAGGAGAGAGCATTGCAGCTTATATACCCTTGCCTTAGTGCTAAGGTGGGCGGAGGCAGCGGGGGTGGGGGGGCTGCCTTTTCTAGACTGCCATGCGTTCCCATGCTTTTTCCACCATCATTTGGCAAAGCCACTTCCTTCTCTCTGCCCATCTTGGGACTGTGATTTACAAAGCACCCAAAGAATCAAAGAGTAATCAGTGAGCAAAACTCTAAAATGTAAAGCATCTGGAAAAAGATATTGACTACTTCCTTTTAGAGCTTAAATATCTGTGTGGCTAAGCTCATAAATACCATGCTACTATGTGACAGTTTTGAGAAATCAAGAGGATGTTATATATTTTGAATGCCTGTGTACCAGTGTTCTTAAGAAATATTATTACCTAACTGAGGTTAATCTTCACAACAATCAGTGGAAAGTAGGTTTTATTATCTTCGTTTTAGGTTTGAGAAAACTGGGCTCATGCAGGTAGCAAATCTAGGGTTGGCCATCAACCCAGTTTTATGTGATTGTTTCCACTATACCCCGTTTTAAAGACTACTATGGCTGAAAGAGCAACCAGGAATTATATAAGAGTCTTCTTGTTTTACACATTATGTAACTGTGGCCCAGATATGGTCTTGCCCAAGATCATAAAGCCTGGTGCAGACCCCAGGTCTCCTGATTTTATACTGATTTTATACTGATTTTAACTGGAATGAATCCATGACCTCAAACTGTAACACAAACTAATGCCAACCCTAAGACAAGACCAGAAATCAATGCACATCAACCTCCACTACTGTATTAAGTCCCCATATTATTAACTTGTGTCTCTGTTAGGTACATAGTTCTGGAAAAAATACTTACTGAATGAAAAAAATGAATGACTAGATCAAGAATACTGCCCCACAAGCCCTGAAAATGCTGACCTTATATCTTATGGATAAGTTTGTTTTATGGTTATAGGTCCTAATAATGAAACTAAATAACGAAACACTGGTTGTGTTATAGCACCATGATTGAGAACCACTGTTCTCAATCTGAGACACTTTGATCATGACAGTCTTCTGCTAGGATTTTTTTCAGTGACATTCCATTGCCATGTAGTAAAGCCAAATGGCATGGTCAGGCCTACATCCCCCTGCACGTCTGCTCCTGCCCATCTCCCACCATGTTTCTCCCACCCCTGCTTGTACATTCCTAATGGCCCACCCCTGCTTGTACATTCCTAATGGCCCATGCTTGTCCCTGCCCACACGCAGTTCCCTTCCCCTCTGCTTGTCAAATCAGGCAGGAGTCCCACCTCTTCTACCAGGACCCCTTGCTATGTTCCTGCACATGGTGTTCATGGCCAGTGCTGCTCACTGAACAGTCACATTCCACCTTACTGTGTGAGCACTTTTCCATGACTTTTGAGTAGACCCTAAGGTCAATGAGACAGAGACTAAGTCTCAGGTATGTAAAGCATAGAGCATGGTGCTGAAAATTCCACGGCAAGTCTGCCAGTCCATTTATTGAGCACTTACCCCATTTCAGGACCTGCTTCTCTTTTTAATAAAAGCAGCACTTACTATGTTTCAAGTTCTAGGCACTTTACATATTTAACTCACGTAATCCTCACTACCCTATGTGATCATTACTACTGTCCTCCCTGTACCACAGATGAGGGACGCAGAGCGCTATGAAGTCAGCATGAATTCAAACTTCATGTAGCAGAACTCTTTCTACTGCTCTCATATTTTCTCTTTTAATCCACTCAGAACAATCCTGTGAGGAAACAAGGCTCAGAGAGGGTTCCTTGCCCCAGGTCACATGGCCAATAAATAGCAAAGGGGGCCTGTATGCCTCAAAACCCCTTCTCTTTTCCACTATGCAGTTCAGCTTTCCTAAGACCTCTTTACCATTTCCTCCAAAGTATTAAATTGTGAGGAAATCTAACACCAGCCCTAAAATCAGCAGTTTACATAAAGCTCACTATTTGTTGTCTTATCCGGGGCAGTTAATCTGTGCGTGTTTCCTGTTGCTGCTATAACAAATTACCACACATTTAGCAGCTTAAAACAATGTGAATTTACTGTCTTATAGCCCTGGAGGTCACAAGTCTGAAATCAGTTTTACTTGGCTAAAATCAAGGTGTTGGCAGGCCCGCGTTCCTTCTGGAGGCTCCAGGGGAGAATCTATTACCTTGCCTCTTCCAGCTTCTAGAAGCTGCTTGCTTCCTTGGCCCATGGCCCCTTCTTCCATCTTCAAAGTGCCTCACTTCAACCTCTGATTCTGTCCTTTCTCTCTGACTCTGATCCTCCTTCTTCCCTCTTATAAGGACCACTGTAATGACACTGAGCCCACTGGGATAATCCAGTTATCTCCCCATCTGAAAATGCTAATGACATCTTTAAAGTTGCTTTTACCATGTAAGATGACATTTTCACAGGTTCCAGGTTTTAGGACATAGATGTCATTGTTCAGCCTGCCAGTCTTCTGTATTTTGGGCTACGCATTAGTCTCTATTAGCACAATATTCTTGAGATTAAAATTAAATTACCAGTGCACTCACCACTATCTGTGAGCTTCACATGCACCAATCTTTCTTTATTCATTTTTATTCTAAAAAATAAACGGAAAAGAGAAATGAGACGAAAAGAGATAGTTGCTAGAAGGGTTAACTGAAGTGAATTAGGGAGTCCACTCTGAAGCATAATTTATATTTCTCTGTATTATGCATGTTTTATGATCAGGATTGTGTCCACCAACTATACACACATATTGCACACATCTGTGCAGAGACTAAAACAGTCACCATGGCCCCTGTTTTCTGCCTTGCTTAAAACTATGATTATGTGGCCATTTCCCTATAAACCGTTTTTTTAATCAGGGTTACAATTCAAAATGCCTATAGTTTAGCTATATAAAAAGGTATATGCGAGCAGAGTCACGGCTAGTAATAGTAAGAAAAAAGAGAATTTTTAATGACAACTACAAATGCTTGAGACTCCACTTTTTTCATTTTTTGGATTTAAACACACACACGTAAAAGAATGACTTTGGTCTGGATTCGAGGATTGTAGACTGGCAGGAAGAATCAATTGAGTCATCAGTTTTGTTACATTCCAGTGACTAAAATATAAATTCTCATAATTTAGAAACCATGCTTATTTAAAACATTATATTCAGGGGGAAAAATATCTATTAGGATGTTTATCTCAGTTTTGGCAGTGTGTTTTATAAGGAAATGAACACTTGATCCTACCTTTAGAATCAACAACAAATGTAAGCAAAACAGAGATTAGAAGTAAAATGTCACATGTGCGGTGCTTTTGTTTTTGTTTATTGGCAGAACACTTTTTGTAATAATTGCTCTGGATTTCAGTGGTTTTGCAGCCCTATGCTTCACACGGTAACAGGAATATTAAACTCAGAAGATACACTGGACACCACTTGTGTGTCCAGGGTTAAGAAAGATCATTTCGTATTAGATCAACAAGGTGATTCTAATCCACAAAATAGTTGGGGTATAAATTCTGTTCTCATTTAATAATTTTGAGCAAGACTCCAGGCTTCACTTTCTTCATTTCTCTGAGGCCTAATTCACTGTGGCTCAGTTTGACCTCTGTTGTATACCAAGCACTGTCTCTACCAGCCTTTTGAACCTCTCAGTCTTGCATATCACAAAGTTACATCAAATTCCAAAGGTCTAACACCAAGCTTGATAACCCAGTCACCTGGGTTTGCCAGCAGACCTCTTCTTCCTTCACAGGGCATACTACCTTCTAGCATGTTCTCTAACCCATTGCTTTGGTTCTAGTCCTCACAACTAACCGAACTATCACAAACAGCCTTTTACTTGGTGTGTCCCTGTAATTGTCTTACTTCTCATCCGTTTCCTAACTTGGTACAGTTGTTCTTTACTACAGGCCTTCTGTTGAGCCTTTAAAATATTAATATGTGCTGAGGGCCCCCAAACAGGGTATGGGATGGAGTGTTATTTAGACTTACATGACCTGGAACCTTTTCTCCATGGTGCACCTATTAATGGCTCACAGGGCAGTACTCTCTGGAACCCATCAGCCTTCGTTACCTGAATAATTTTCTACAAATTGGATTATGTTACACCCGATGATCTTGAGATTGTATCCAGATATGCCCAAGGCCCTTCACTGTTTGCCCCTCAGCCGGCTTCTCAGTCTCCTTTCCCAACTGCAACCTCCCCATGAACTCTATCCTCTACCTTCGCAGGTCTCCTCAGAGATACCCATGTTCCCTCATACCCTGGGTCTGTATACATGCAATCTGACTCCTTGGGCACTCCTTATCTCCCGGGCCAACCCCTCATGTGTCCCCTCTCCTGCAGAGCCTTCCCCAGTTTTCCAGAAAGACTTAGTTGCCTCTCCTCTGTATTCCCACTTTTGTAAAACTGATCACATTTGATCATTTTTTTCTCCCTCACTGGACTGCAAATACCTGAGGCTTAGCAACCAGGTTTTAGTCATCTTAAATTCCCAGCACCTAATACACTGTCTGGGACTCAGCAAGTACTCAGTGTTTGATGAAAGAATGAATGAGTGAATGAAGAAATGAATGAAATGAGTTAGAAACTATAAGTAGAACACATTAAAACTAGAAAGCTGAGCTTAGAAAGAATATAAATGTCACTTTGTGTTGGGCTCAATGATATGACTTGAGGGACCAAGGAAATGAGCTCAGCTCTCAGTAAATAAGGCTACCAACATGAAACCAAAGGTGTCAATACAGGCAGAATTTCTTAACATGTGATCACGGGAAAATCGTTCAAAGTACAGGACGCTTAGGCCACTGTAGTTTTATATCGAAACCTAACTTTTAAATGCTCTCCTTACTGTATATTTTTTACTTTCTTATAAAACTAGTGAATCTATCACCTTATAGCATGAAACATGTATGGCGGCAAGGATAATCATTAGCATAAATACTATTTGTTGTTATTTATTCTGTTTATGGCACGTATTTAAAAATAATACCCGTACTAGGGATCTACCTCATCAGGTAATCTCAACACGTTCCCAAAGTTGTCGCAGACTTTGGAAACTTTATTAATTTGAAATTTTATCTGTAGTTTTTAAAAGTTTCTAAAGACACCCTTTCAGCCGTGCAAACACAGCAAGGAAACTTTCTGAGCAAAGATGAGGCAAGTGTTTAAGAGCAAACATCCCTGACAATAGTAACTTAGCTGGATGGTTATCTGCCACACCTGGAGGGTCACAGCACCCAGCACAGGACACGTTGCGTCTGGCTAAAACCCACTGCTGACTTACTTAGAAACAGCTCCTGGCTAATGATAAAACAGCTCGATAAAAGGTGGATGTTCAGCCTATCATCTGGATGTTTGTGTCACGTCTTTTAAACATCTGGATTTTTGGCTCTTTTGTTCATCCAATCATCAATTCAACAAACATTTATGAAGTGTGTGCTCTTTGCCAGATGCTACATTAGGCACCGGGGAATAGAAAGATGAGTGCATTCCCTTTCCTCAAAAGATGCGTAATCCTGTGGGGGGGGGGGGGGGAATTGCAGGCACATAAACAAGTAGCCCTTATAGAAGACATGTAGCACCCTTCCAGGTCAAGTCAGGGTGGGAGGTGACTCATTCTTTGAGCCTTTGAACTGGTCCTTCAAAGGTGTCTTGGAAATTTCTGGATAGACAAAGAGGCAAAGGGCATTGCTCACAGAATGAACAAGGTGATCAAAGGCCTGAGCAGAGAAGGCATCTGTGTGCCCAGGGAAGAGCAAATTGTCCCCTTGGCAGGCCACCAAGGAATGTGGCTGGGTAGCTCAGCATGGGTCAGAGCGTGAGGGCTCTCAAGGGCATTCTCGGGAGTCTGAATTTGACCTCCTAGGTGTTAAGAATTTCCTGAAAGTTTTCTGGGTAGATCAAATTTTGAAACAAGCTAATTTTCTTTACATTTCCTTGTAACTGCTTTGTCATCACATTGTCACAGACTTCTGTACATTGCCGGCAGGAGTCACCTAAGGGCCTGTCCCTGAAATCAGTCCTATCTGCAAAGTGATGACCCAGCTAGATTATGTTTCGTGAGTGGTCACCCTCTATAGCACAATTTTATTTCATCTCCACCCATAGGTGGACCAATTATTTTTATCATCTATTTCCTCAATTTGAAAGAGAGAGAAAATTAGCCTGCGTTTTTCCTTATTGCCACATTCACTAAGAAGTTCTAACTAAGCAGCTTGGATCAGAGAGCTGTTCTTATGCAGCTACTCGTTTATTTTTGGAACACTTACTCACATTGAACGGAAGCCCCCGTGCCTTCTTAGATAGTTAGAAAAGAAAATTTTAGCCATCAAGCATTGAAGAGATCTGTAATCCCACAAATCCAGTGTCACTAGTGAAGTGACTAAAATGTCTGTCACCATGTAACAGAAACTTCAAGAGCGTGTTCTTTATGCCTACAAACTCAATAGGACCCATGGGGAATTTGATTTTGAATTATAATCAAAGGATTGGAAGAAAAGTGGCTTAATGTAATTTTGAGGTTCAGGGAATAATGATTTTATGAATCAGCTATTAGTTTTCTCAAAGATAAATCCACTGCATTTTCACTACAGTGCACATATTTATGGACCATACCTAGATGTCACATTCTTCCGGCATCAGTTATAAAATGTCAGTTTGCTGTTTAGCTCATACCCTAGTTACTTCTTTACTAGGAAAAAAAATCATTAATTTTAAAAGAAAAAAAAAATAGGGTGTAGAGGAAAACTGGAGATATCCAATCCTAAGGTCTCCTACTCAAGATGTAACACTATCATGCTGGGGAAATTTTTGAATGCAATTCTCAAGCACTAGTATGAGCAACAAGAGAACCAAAATCCCTTTCTTCATAGAGCTAATAGGATAACGGATGATAATTTCCAAAGGGATGAGACCTATTTAAAAGAGGTATTTAAAAACAAAAAATAATGAATACATAAAATGAGGTGACAGAATAGAGACTGCTTTGGCTTTTCTAGCTAGTAGGTTAAGAATGGCTTCTCCAAGGGGCGCCTGGGTGGCTCAGTCAGTTGAACATCTGACTTCGTCTCAGGTCATGATCTTGCAATCCATGAGTTTGAGCCCCGCGTCGGGCTGTGTGCTGACAGCTCGGAGCCTGGAGCCTGCTTCAGATTCTGTGTCTCCTTCTTTCTCTGCCCTCCCCCACTCGTGCTCGCTGTCTCTCTCTCTCTCTCCCTCCCTCTCTCCCTCTCTCCCTCTCTCCCTCTCTCCCTCTCCCTCTCTGTCAAAAATAAATAAGCATTAAAAAAAAATTTTTTAAAGAATGGCTTCTGCAAGTAGATGAGAATGGAATTAAACCTGAATAATTAGAAAGACTCAACCATGTGAAGATGTATGATGAGAGTGAGCCAGGTAGAGAGAAGAGCAAGTGCAAAGTTCCTGTGGGAGAAATAAGCTTGGGATGTGCAAGGACCCCCCACACACACACACACAACCAGTGAGGCCAAAATATACAGGGAAAGGGAAGAATTGTATGAGATGAGATTGCAGAGGTGTGTCTGGTTTCTCTTGTTCACTGCTACAACCAAAAACCTAGAACCATGTTTGGTCTATGACTGGTACTGAATAAATTTCTGCCAAATGAATGAATGAATTTAAAATTTGAGTTAGACAGTCTCAAAGGTTCCTTCAGGGCAGGGACCAGAGCATATAGAAATTTGCAGGTCAGGGATAGAGGAGTTTGGATTTTATTCTAATCATAAAGGAAAGTCATTGAAGGCTTTTAAGCATGGGAATTCTGTGATCTGATTTATGCTTTGAAAATATCATTCTTGCTACTGTGTGGAGAATAGATTGTAGATATGCTGAATATCTTCCATTGCTCCTATAGGTCCACTCTGCCTTTCCACCTGTATCTCAGAAGGCTAACCTAGATAGACTCTACCCTCTTGGCTTCTAGTTGTGTTCAACCAATGGTGTTTTCAGCAGGCCATCAGAAGGAGAGAGAAGCTGTCTTCAAAACTGAGTATGCCATCTATATGCTACTAGGACCTAACTGAGAAAACTAGAGACATGTTTAGGAAGCTTTGTAGTAGTCTAAATGAGAGATTATGATATCCTCATTTATTATTTGTGGTGGAGGTCAAGTTTATTTTGGAGGGAAATCTGACAGTATTTGCTCATAGATTGAGTGTCAGGGAAGAGGTGGTAAGAAAAAGGAAATGCTCAAGGATATTTCCCATGTTTCTGTCTTAGATATAGCACCATCCAGTAAATGGGGAAGATTGAGAGGAGAGTGGATTTGGGGCAGGGTTCAAAGGGCAAGATCAAAAGTTCCATTCTGGGCACATTTAGGTAAAAATGCCTGTTCACATTTAAGACATAGGGGAGAGGTCAGAGATTAAGATTTAAATTTTGACTCATCAGCATAAACTTTTTTTTTCCAGACAGTTACCTGTTGAACAAAATTGCATTAAGTTCATGGAAGAACTTTAATAATTCATAGAATAGAAAGAATTATAGAGAACGCAGTCCCTACCTAAGTTTGGCAAATTTTAGAAATCAGAAATTCACATCGCTAGTTGTCTAATTATAAAAGAGTCCTAAGAAGGGCTGAATGATAATGGTTATAACTAATTTGATGATGGAATAACTGGTTGGCTAGAAGTGAGAATTCAATAGAAATAAGAGAAGACTGGCCTAAGAAGTCATGAAAAAGGCTATAAAACCAAATTTAAAACCTTGGTTGTCTGTAATAGCAAGAAGGCATGTTTTAAGCAAATGGAACTCTTGGCCACTAATTTAAATTTCCCCCAACCACCAACTTCAATTCCACAAATATTTATTGAGAATTTACATTTGCAGGAGGCACTGTGCCGGGCAGTGTGGGTACAAAATGCATTGAAGAAGTAAAGTAAACTTCTACCAAACAAGAACTAAAATTAAGGTTTGCTTCTGTCAAAATGAAAAGACCGGGGAGTCATCAAAATGAACCAGAGAAGCCTAAGTCCTGGCCCACTCACAGCTTGAATCATGAGCTCCGAGGCCATAGATTTTTCCTTAATTAAGGTTAAACAACATGCTAGACAAGCCCTTGGAAGGAACTGTTTGGATCTGTAATGAATAATAACAGGCTGCAGACCACTTCCAACGGTCTACCTACACATTCAACTTTGTGGCATAGCCTAGAAGCTGTGTTCAACTGTAGCCTTTCAGCTCAGAAATCTCTAGGGAAAATACATTTCCAGGCCCACCACAGTGTAAATAAGCCATTTGGAAATGTGTGTCCCCGATCTGGAGCATGGACCTTCTCCTGCCTGTCAGGGATAGTCCCAGAGTGGAGGCTGAGGATTGAATTGCAAAGCACCGCCCCTCCAGTGGCAGAAAGGATGAGACCAGGCTCTGGAAGGCTTGGTGCTTAGGAGGCCAGGGACCCTCAGTGGGAAGCAGCAGCAGCCTACCCTCCCACTGCAAACAGAGAGAAGCTCCTACAGCCATAAGAAAGAAAAGCTGATCTTGGGCGCTCCTCTCCCGCTGTGTCCACACTCCCAGCGGGGAGCGTGTGCTCAGGAGGAACTGGATGAATGTTGCACAGAATGGAAGTAAACCAGTTTTTGCCCAGGTGTGGCCTTAGTCGAATCTCTTCACCACTCCAGCCTCAGCTTCTTTATCTGTACAGTAGGGATAAGATCTACCTCCCAGGACGGTTTTGCCTTTACCATTACCCTTCTCTTTTTGTACAGTGTTTAGGTAGTTGAATCCAGCCATAAGAAAATATATTTAGAGGTGGGGGGTGGAACACCTGGGTGGCTCAGTCGGTTAAGCATCTGACTCTTGATTTCGGCTCAGGTCATGATCTCATGGTTGATGGGTTCAAGCCCCACATTGGGCTCTGCGTTGACAGCGAGGAGTCTGCTTGAAATTCTCTGTCTCCCTCTCTCTCTCTCTGCCCCTCCCCTGCCCTCTCTCCAGTAGTTCTGAGGTCTTACATCACTCACAACTGCAAACAAAGAGCAGTTTTGCATAGGCCAGTTGCAAGCAATCACTGGTTCTAACAGAGGTTTCTGGGTCCCATGTACCCCTCCATGTTTATTTTATTCCCATTGAAAATGGTGGAGGGATGGAGAGATGGCTCATTTGGAGAGATGGTTCTCAATCCTGGTTTACAGAATTACTTGGCAGATTTCTTTTTTATTATTATTTATTTAAAAAGCTGATGCCTGGGAGGCACTTCCCAAAATTTCTGATTTAATGGATCTGAGATGGGACCTAGACTTCAGTACTTTTTAAAAGCTCCCAGGTGATTTTAAAGTGCATGCAGGGTTGGGACCACTAAGAGACAGTGACCGCTGGGCCACGGCAGCATTCTGACCATACTCAATCACCATCCTAACCTTGACCATGAGCACAAATCCCCCTTGCACTTCCAAGTACAGGCCATTGAGCACAGACCCCCACAAGTCCTAAGAGGCCCCTGCTGCAGCACAAGCCACTCCCGTAAAAACTCTCAGGTCTGTATATCCAGGCCTAAACCCCCAGCGAGCCCAAGGGCAGCAGGTAAAAGGGAAAGGACTATTCTTGAAGAAAAAAGAACACTCTCTAGCACTTTGTCAGGAAAGTAGCCCCAACAAAGAGTAGCCACTGGAAACTAATCTAAAAGCGACAGAACACCCAAAGCCACAATGGCTTAAATAAGAAAGAAAAGTATTTCCTTCTCATTTAAACACAGGCCATCCAGGGCCCATGTGGTGGCTTCACCATCAGGAAGACAGGCTACTTCCATCTCTTTGCCTATCACTGTCCAAGATGGGAGGTTAAAGTTTAGACCTCATGTTCACATTCCAGTCAGCAAGGAGGGGAAAGTGAAGGGGGGGATGCCACACTCTTTTCATGGTTATTTCCCTAAAATTGCACGCAACACTGCCATGTATATCCCATTGGCCAGCACTTAATCATAGAGCCATGTGCATCTTCAAGGAAGATCAACGAATACAGTGTGTATGCTGAAAAGTCATGTGCCTAGCTAGACATGCTAAAACTTGGGGGTTCCTTTGCTGTTGCAAGGGAGGGGGCTACTGGGAAAACAGCCAATAGTTGATGCCACAGGGGCCTCCCTTTCCCTTCATGCAACTGGACTGTAACTATTAAGTTACATGTAAACAATGTGTTTGACTGGGGTCCCAGTGAAAACCACTGAAATAAGACTATTTTCCTATAGCCCAAATTCCAGTGGCTGTAGCTCCCACTGCCCTAAGAAATCACCAGTCCTACAAGAGGACTTCCAGGGGAGTTCTTCAGAAAACGAGGCCTTAAATCTAATGTCCCTCCAATAGGGTAGAGTGAATATCCACACTTAGAAGGAAAGGGCTGACTTCTGTGCACATTAATTCCTCCAGATTTACACTGATGGCAGGAGCTCTCTCTTGCTCTTTCTGGAAGCTGCACAGATTATTTTCACTGGATATTAATATGTTTAACACCCTATTATACTAACCTTTTAAACCAGTTGTCTTGGGTAGCTGTAAATCATAGTTTAGGAACAACTTTCTATGATTCAAAGGCCCTTGAAATTCCTGGATGCTTTCTTTCTTTCTTTCTTTTTTTTTCAATCTTTATTCAGCCAGGGCTAAGATAAGAATTGGCAGCCAAACATCTACTGTCCTATGTTAGGTTGACTTTCTCTTCCTTCCCCAGTGTTCCCGAACCTGTGGTGGGGGCATCCAGAAGCGTGAGGTTCTTTGCAAACAGCGCATGGCTGATGGCAGCTTCCTGGAGCTTCCTGAGACCTTCTGTTCAGCCTCAAAACCGGCCTCCCAGCAAGCCTGCAAGAAAGATGACTGTCCCAGCGAGTGGCTCCTCTCCGACTGGACGGAGGTATGTAGGCTCCTCAGAAGGAAATAATGAAAGAGGCGTAAGGAAGAAAAGCAGGCACCCCAAACTTACACATAGAGAGGATAAGAATAGAACAAAATAATCCTCCTAGCATTATGGAACAGATTTTTGTAAGCATTTATACCACAATGTGTCACTAGCTTTTAACTAGGCTGCAGGGACATGAGGTAAACAGCCAGCCCTGATGCAACAATCAGAAGCATGGAATTGTAAACGGGCTCCTCGTGGAACAAAACCAGACCTTGTTTGGCCCAGAATTCTTCTCAGAACACTGCGTTGTTCTACCTTCATCCCCACACCCACCTCCCCGACCTCCCGGCACCTCCTCCTCCCAGATGTTTCTAGTCTCTACTCAGGAAGGGCAAAGCCTCTCTCGTTATTCCCTTCCAAGTTACTGGACAATAAGGAACATGATTTATTAAGAAGAGAAGACCAGGGAAATCCTGCCTCTTTACTGTCAGTTTCCTGGCTCCAAGACGCTAACAATTTCCCAGCAAGAGAACTTGATTTCCCCTGTTGCTTGCATTTGGGGGGATGATTACATCAGCATCCACCATTCCTGACTTGCCTCATAAGTTAGGGATATACCCCCAACTAACCTACTTTTCTAAACAGTTCCTACTCTAACACTAGCATCAATGAAGTCATATACACTCACTTTCGACTTGTTTTCAGCCCCTTTGACTACTGTGAATTGCCTACAACTCCCTCAGCATCGTAGGCCTGTGTGTCTTCCATAAAGAAGTCCCCCCAGAGGTACTGCCTCCTAAGCAAATGTAGCCAAGAACAGGATCGCCAGGCCCAAAATGAAAATCTTTGTGTCACGAACAGATGTAACACTGTGCCCTTTCTTGCACATAAGCATTTGAATTGGCCTTGCTGATCCCACTGCCTTCTCTGTGGTTGTGTGTATACATGTGTGTGTGTATGTTGTACAGATACACAGGATGGGGCTGCTGCTAGTTGAAATACATCCGAGGGACACTTGCTTCCACAGAGAGAAAAGCTGCCTCTGAAAATTAAGATGCTACCTCTTTCAACCTGTTCTTAGACTTCTTGCCCTTGATCGTATCCACTCATACAGAGTTCACTCAGATGATACCTGCTAAGGGCATTGCAATTGTGAGGTAACCTACATTACCACAGGTTTTGTAATTTGGCAATAAATTGCCTTCTGGTGGCATCTCGCCCCAAATGTCTCAGAACAGGAGTAGGGCATGATTATTTTTTTCAAATTTTAGAAACAATTTTCTTTCAGCAAGATAAAGGATTAGAAGCGTGTCAAATAAGTGTGTGTGTGTGTGCACGCATGAACATGTGACTGACAGTTTTTCTATGGAATGATTTGGGAGTATAGTATTATATCTGAAAAAAAATCATAAAACAGTGCAAGAGAGTGTAGTCATATAGTTGCCAAGTAAGTGACTCTAGATGAAGATTTCCTCCCAGGGGCATATTGTGAAAGGTGTCCTTCTACAAAGTCTATCGGTGACAGTTGCCATGAGTGGGATGCTGAGGAACGGACTTGTATGTACTATAATTGTCCTCCCGTGTTCCTGGAGTTTGTGGCCTCTGAGCACATGAGACCCACAGAATTCAGAAAAAATTATTTTAGGCCCTCAGATCTGAAGCAGGGACCGTTGTGATTAGGTGCTTAGAAAATGAAACTGCTGAATTGAGGTACTCTGGGTCCCATTAAGTACAGCAGACAGGTTTTTTTTTTTGTTTTGTTTTGTTTTTTTAAGAGAGTTGGTAGGGAGGAGAAGCAGAGAGAAAATCTTAAGCAGGCTCCGTGCTCAGTGCATAGCCCAATGTGGAACTTGATCCCACGACCCTGGGATCGTGACCTGAGCTGAAATCAAGAGTCAGATGCTCAACTGAGTGAGCCACCCAGGTGTCCCAAGTATAGTAGACCGTTAGAATTATGTCATGTGTGCTTAGGAGTTAGACTCACAGACAGGCAAACTTAGGTTCTAATCCTGACCTTGCCACTCTGCTCTGTAACTTTGGGCTATTTAACCTTTCTCAGTTTGCATATATGAATATTGGGGATATATAATGTCCACTCATATGATTATTGGGAGGCTTCAGTTAAATGATGCATATAAACTACTTGGTGCCTAGTAAAAGTTAACCCTATTATTGTTATGATTCTCTTCCATCCCTGCTCATTGTCAGGAGGAGAGGAAATAAAAGAAAGTACTTACCTGGACTGGCCAGACTCAGGGTCATGCCCTAGGCTTCCTGTGGGCTTTCCCAGTCTTCCTAGGAAGAAGAAGTTACACTTTGGGAAGTAGGACTACTCAGCCCTTATCCATGGAATGTTATTAGGTTCTGAGTTACCTGGGTTGATGAATGGAAATTGCAAACACCGGGGAAGGACTGGGAACGGTGGGAAGTAATCACCAATTCACTGGGATTAAACTCAAGCTGGTGCCATGCAACAGTGCTCCCGGGGGCATTCACAGAGGCTGTAATTGGCCCTGTCATCCCAACAGCCCTTGCCCTGGCCCTCTGGCTGAGATGAAGCATACATTCCACATCCCCTACCCCCAAGACTCCCCTTGGAGAAAGGAAGACCTGGATGATCTATGGGTGTTTTTCATCCTCAACTATCTGGACTCAATCTCATAGTTACTGCACAGAATCCCTTAGAGACAGAATTAAGCCAAAATTTTAGACACTTCAAATAAAATTACTTTCAGATTCTATTCTGAGAATACGACCTCTTAAAAGGCCTTACTTCTTTTCTTTAAAAGAATTCCTTGCATCTCTTGACAGAGTTGGCTATTATATATTTTTAAATCATATTTTTATGAAAGTCACCCCCCCCCCAAAATATAAAAGAAATTAAGGTCAGAATAGTCCATTTCAGAGCTAGAAGGAGCTTAGAAGATCCTATAGCCTGGTTGTTCCTTTAAAAATTAAAGCCACAGAACCCTTTTTTTCAATTGAAATGTTACTATGAAGCCAAGAATCTAAAACAGATCAAATCAGAGCTGTTTGGATTGAAGTGTGGATTAGGGTCCAGATCTCCATAGGTTGGGTCTCCAGATCACCGGAAAAGCCCCTGAATCACTTCCTCAACATAGAACAGGGTTTGACAATCCCTGCTCTTGCTTAGTTTTATTTTAGAGATAAGGAAATGGAGTCTCAAGAAAGAACTAGACTTGACCAAATCATCAACCAATCTTCGGACACACAGTCTGTTTTTCTGCTTGGCAATACTAAACTGACCATGCTTTTAAATTTCCCAGGCTCTTTGCCTCCATCCCACCTGATTCCGGGATTTGGTGCTGTCATTTACAACAAAATAAGGGATGGGTGGAATCTGGAATCCACGATCATCAGGGAACAAAAGCAATGGGTTTGATTCTTACATCCATTTTTTGCATCTTAAATGTCGTTCAGGCTGGTGTATATCACAGTACATTGCAGGGAATAGTTCATTTCAGTGGGTTAGCATATAACACTTGAGAATATAAGATGATTTTTTTTTGTTTTTAGTGTTCATTTTTCAAGTGAACGTGGCATACTGCCATGACCCTAGTTCAGGTCTTTATCATCTCAAGCCTGGACTACTGTGGCAGCCTCCTCAACTGACATCCCCGCCTGCCATAGATCTCCTACTCCCATCCCTCCCAGACACTGTTGCCAGATTAACCTTCTCAAAACACCTCTTTCATCATTTCACTCCTCCCTTCAATGGCTCCTCATTGCCTTGTGGACCAATTCCAAACCTCCTATCTGAAAATGAAGTCTCCAACGTCTGGCCCCAAACTACCTCGTGAGCTCCTGATACTCTCAACTTGTTGCCTCTGTTCAGTCAAACTGGCTTAGCTCTGCCCCCAAGCCTGCCTTGGATTTTTACACTGAACTCTTCAACATTTGTTCTGGATGTGCCTCTGCTCCCCATGCTCATTCCAGGTTTCTACACCCCTTCAGACTCTACCCATCTTCAAAACCTAGGCCAGGAAATCACAAGTGTACCAACAGCATTCAACAATTGTGAGCATTCATTTTATAATACTTGTCTTCTAGCTTTATATTTCTACTAAATTCTTCTATTACTATCTCTTTAAATAGCTTTATTGAGGTGTAACTTATATACTATAAAATTCAGCTGTGCATTGTTTCCAAGGTTTATCTGTTTACCACATATTTAAGAGACCAACATTCCTTTTAAGGTACAATAAGATTCCATTACATAGATAGACCATATTTTTATTGATCCATTCACCAGTTGGTGGACATTTGAGCTGTTTCCCTTTTTGTCTGTTACACACTTTCGCATACAAGTCTGTGTGGATGTACATGTTCACTTGTCTTGGGTAGATACCTATGAGTGACATTGCTGGGTCATGGGGGTCAATGTATGTTTATCTTTTTAAGAAATTATCAAGCTGTTTGTCAAGAAGACTGTAGTATTTTACATTGCCACCAGCAATTTATGAAGGTTCTAATTTGTATATCCCCACTCATAGTAACATTTGTTATTGTCTTTTTTACTATGGCCATTTCAGTGGATAGGAAGTGGTATCTCATTGTTGTTTTGGTTTCTATTTCCCTAATACAGTATTTCATTTTAGCAATGTTTTTGGATTGCCCTCCCCCATTATTGATGACAGCTCCTTGAGGTTACAAACCACCTTGCACAGTTTTTCCTTAGTATCTAGCACCCTACCTCAAACATAGTACATGTATAACAACTACCTCATGCTTGACATTAAAATATTACACTTGTGAAAGAAGGAGAAAAAATTAGCATTGAGTGTCATTTCTGTGTGTGAAACTTAAAATATATTATCTCATTTAATTCCCCACCTTGAAAAATAAGTCTAAGAAGTGCAAACAGACTCTGAGTTGCCAACTGCTAAAATGCTGAGCAGGGATTTGAACACAGGACTCTATGACTCTGTAACTCTAAAGCCCAGGCCATCTAAGTAAAAAACAGGTAGAGTGTCTACAGGAAACTTTAGAGTAGAAAAATCTTAGAAGGGTTCCTGGGTAGCTCAGTTGGTTAAGCATCTGACTCTTAACTTCTGCTCAGGTCATGATCTCATAGTTCATGATTTTTGAGCCCCGTCGAACTCTTCACTGACAGTACAGAGCCTGCCTGGGATTCTCTCTCTCTCTCTCTCTCTCTCTCTCTCTCTCTCTCTCTCTCTACCCCTCCCTCACTCACACATGCACGTGCTCTCCCTCCCTCTCTCTCAAAATAAATAAACTTTAAAAAAAAACAGAGAAAAATCTTAGAGCTAGCAGGTGGTTACAATATGGACAATCTTCCCATATTGTTACATGATTAGTATTTCTTTTAGTGACTATTGCTTTTCCAAGCAACTTTTCTCATATTTGGGGGTGTTTGAGAGTCCATACAAAAACCCATTAGCCTCTACACTTACATGCATTTGACCTTTGTTTTCCCTCACCAGTGTTCCACAAGCTGTGGGGAAGGCACCCAGACTCGAAGTGCCATTTGCCGGAAGGTGCTAAAAACTGGGGTCTCGGCCATTGTCAATTCCTCCCTGTGCCCTCCCCTGCCGTTCTCTTCATCCATCAGGCCCTGCATGCTGGCAACCTGTGCACGTGAGTATGTCAGAACTCTGGGGATAGGGAGACAGAACCCACGTAGAAGCAGCTGAAGCCACGCAGTAGCCTTCCCTAAACCCAAGACCGGGTAGGAGATTGTCAGGCAGGAAGCCTGAGGAGGGCAGCAGGCTGGTAAACTCAGCTGGAAGTGGAAAAGGAATCTTAATTACACGTGGCCAGGCAGAATTCTCTTCTCGGCTGGAAAAACAGTTTGCAGGGGGTAGAGCAAAGTTCACTTGCTGGCACACAGAGATCTGGAAGCCGGAGTCAGCAGATTACTAATGAAATCGAATGTGGTCCACTCTGGGGTTTTAAAATGCTCTGAACAGATTTGTTCTGTTTAATAGTAATCCCTAGAGTTGTACTACTTCTGGGCTCTTCCCCACAGGCCCCCACCCCAGAGGCCACTAGGGCCTTGGTGCTCTGCAGACCCCAAAGGGTAAACGTGGAAAGGGAGACATTCTCCTTCCCTTTGTCCTCTGCCTCTTTTTATGATTCTTTTCTTTTCTTTCTGTCATCGTTCTAACGAGAGGAACTGCCTTTCCCCTGGGATCCCCCTCCATCTAGAACCTGCCTCTCAGCTTCTAGGGGCAGCCAGCCCCAGCAGGGTGAGAGCGGGCTGCGCCGCGGCGCCTAATTAGTTCGAGCTTTGCCTGTGCAGCCGCTTGATGGTCCACGGCTGGTAGCCACTTCCTCCCCGAAAACCTAAGGCGGCCAATGAAGGGCCCGGCCAAAAGCAACTCTGAGGCCGCTTTCTCTCCCTCTTCCCTTGTGTGTGCCTCCTCTGCCTTCCTCTTCGCCCTCTCTCTTGTGCCTGTGTTCGTCGGCTCTCGTTTTCCTCTGCCATTCCTTCTCTTTCTGCATCTGCCCGGCTTCCCTCGCATTCCTTTCGTTCCAGGGCCGGGACGGCCAGCCACCAAGCACAGCCCTCACATTGCGGCCGCCAGGAAGGTCTACATCCAGACGCGCCGGCAGAGGAAGCTGCACTTTGTCGTGGGGGGCTTCGCCTACCTGCTCCCCAAGACGGCTGTGGTGCTGCGCTGCCCCACGCGGCGCTTCCGCAAGCCCCTGATCACGTGGGAGAAGGACGGCCAGCACCTCATCAGCTCGGCGCACGTCACCGTGGCCCCTTTCGGCTACCTGAAGATCCACCGCCTCAAGCCCTCCGACGCGGGCATCTACACCTGCTCTGCCGGACCCGCCCGGGAGCAGTTTGTCATTAAGCTCATCGGAGGCAACCGGAAGCTGGTGGCCCGGCCCCTGAGCCTCAGGAGCGAGGAGGAGGCCCTCGCGGTGAGGAAGGCCGGCCCAAAGGAGGCCCTGCAGACCCACAAACACCAGAACGGAATCTTCTCTAACGGCAGCAAGGCTGAGAAGCGGGGCCCCGCCGCAGACCCGGGGAGCCGCTACGATGACCTCGTCTCCCGGCTGCTGGAGCAGGGGGGCTGGCCCGGGGAGCTCCTCGCCTCCTGGGAGGTGCAGGACTCCACGGAAAGGAACACGTCTTCCGAGGAGGACCAGAATGCCGAGCAGGCCCTCTGGCACCTGCCCTTCACCATGGTGACCGAGCAGAGGCGCATGGACGACATACTCAGGAACCTCTCCCAGCAGCCCGAGGAGCTTCGAGACGTCTACGGCAAGCACCTGGTGGCCCAGCTGGCCCAGGAGATCTTCCGCACCCACCTGGAGCACCAGGACACGCTGCTCAAGCCGTCTGAGCGGAGGCTACCCCCGGTGGCCATCCCCCCTCATAAGCACGTGTCTGGTTTCAGCAGCTCTCTCCGGACCTCGTCCGCTGGGGAGGCCGGGGGTGCCTCTCGCCGGCCCCATCGCAAGCCCACCATCTTGCGGAAGATCTCAGCTGCCCAGCAGCTCTCGGCCTCCGAGGTGGTCACCCACCTCGGGCAGACTGTGGCCCTGGCCAGCGGGACACTAAGTGTGCTCCTGCACTGTGAGGCCGTCGGCAACCCAAGGCCTACCATCAGCTGGGCCAGAAACGGAGAAGAGGTTCAGTTCAGCGACAGGTGAGCCTTGCAGATACCCGGGTCTGGGAAGGGAAGGGGCAAGGGGCCATATCTCGCCCAAGGTGCTTTATTGGCCCTGCAGGTGGTTCCAAGAGTGGGGCGCAGAGCCCTGGGTTTCAAGTCCTCTTTTAGCACCAGTAGGGCTATTGAAACAAAGACGAGGTGTTTGGTTTTTCTAAACTGTATTCTGCCCTCTTTATAAGGTAATAGCAACAATGCCTATCCACCCCAAGCCCCATAGGGTCCCAAAGATTAATGAGATACTTTCCAGATAGCTTTGAACTTCTGGCAGAAAGATATCATTCCAGGCCAAGGCATTTTTACATTATTGCTCTGTGAGATGGACCATGGAAAAGCTTATATGTAGGGATGCTGTCTCCATGTGTGTGGTCCCCCAGGGCTGGGGAGAGAGTGCAGCCAGCACCTGCTGCTCCCTGTGGGTGAGACCATCCTCTGTGTGGGCCAGACAAGGCTGTTTGTTCCAGAAAGTTTTTATTCCCAGTCAGACCTGTGATTAATTATCCTAATCCCTCTTGGTGTCTCTGTCTTGATGTGTCATTACTAGGATGACACCACGTATCACTTACTGGTTTCCTTGGGCTGTAGCCATTCATAATGTAAAATCAATGGTGGTGGTCGAAGTTATAACAGTAATATTTTGGAACACCGCATGCCAAGAAGCGTGCCATAATTCCTGCATGCATTCTCTTAATCTTTATAGTGGCCCTGACAACAACGACAGCTGCCCTCGAGCAGTGACAGTCTGCCAGGTAAATGTGGTGTTGGTGTGCTTTATCTCACCCATTTTCACCGTACCTCTGAGAAGTGGGTACAGTTTTTATCCATATGTTACAGAAGAGGAAACAAAGTCTAGGAACTTGCTGAAGATCACAATTATTGGGTGGCAGGGCCAAGACACGTGATGCTAAGATAGGCAATCAATGGAAGAATCGTAGACTCTGGGTAAGAGAGGACTCTGGACAGTCCTCCAGCCCAGAGACCTTGTTGTACATTTTTATCTTCTCTGAATCCATGTAGAATGCCCTTTTCATTAAATATACTTCTAAATACTATTCTTTGGTAATCCTCTTCCCTAGTTTGCTAGCTTTGGGTAAGGACAGAACGAAGGCAGGATTTGTTGTGCCAAGCGGTTTGCCAGGTTTCTCTAAATGTGACTGCACCTGTTAGGCTACCTGTCAATCTGCAAGACTGACATTATCCTCCAGTGTCACATAGAAAATCAAGCTTTACCAGCTCTCTCAAGAAGACCATGCTTTAGTAAGAGCCGGGCCAAGGATTCAATATCAAGTTTACTTGAATCCAAAGAGTACACAGCTCTGTCTACTCTTCTGAGACTTGGTGAAAAAACGTGACTTTGTCTAGCCTGCCCACATCTTTTGTGCCTTTGAAATGTCAATAATATTGCCTGTCAGCCTTACAGTACTTACAGACCAAACAGTTAATAACAATACTAAGTGTTTTTTCTGTGTACTTTTAGTAGATGCCAGACACTGTGCTCAGTGCTTTATGGCACTATCTTGTTTAATCTTCAAAAAAGAAAAAAACCCTAGGGGGTAAATACTATTGTTGTTACCACATCAACAAAAGAAAGCTGAGGCACAGATGTGGGACCCCCACAGAAGCACTGGAGAGAGGGTTTGAATGCAGGCAGCATGCCTTGAGAACCTCTCCTCTCGTTTGCTTCTTGGTCCTCCCCAGCTCATACTTTCCTTGACAGCTTGATTGCTATGATTCTTGCTGTGATTTCTTTCAAGAAGTCTTTTACAACAAATTTTGGGGTCAGGCTAAAGTTGGAGTAAATCCACTTGAGGTCACTGGGTCAGTAAGAGGTAGCCCCCGTGTGAAACCCCCAGGATGTTCGGTATAGGGGAAGAGTGGTGCCCTGGTACTGGGGGGGGGGGGGGGGTGCACTGGAATTCCTCTTTTTTAGTGCACCTGTCACACCCACTGTGACCAAATCATGCCATCTTCTCCACCAGCCAGTCAGCTTCTCAAGTGTAGGTAACATTTTATTGCCCAGGATTGCACTACTGGAATTGAAGGGAGTAGCAGTTGGCTGTGCATGTGGAACATGCTTTTCAGAGATGAGAAAACTGAGGTCCAGGGTAGTTTGGGAGCTTCGCAGTGTTGGCTAGATAGTAAAAGGCAGGATCAAGAGGGCGGATTCGAACCCTGTTCTGCCCAACTCAAGCCCATGGTGTTTTGAGTGAATGAGTAACTTCATGCTTCCACTCATCTGTACTTGGCTCAGGATGCTAAGTTGCCTCAAGACCCTTGCTATTTTTTACCAGCTCTTTCCAGGGTCCCTTCCTTCTTCCTAAAAGCCGTAGACAGGTAAGCTGTTGGGAAGGGGGAAAGGGGTCATCAGGACTCTGTTGTGCCTGAAACTGCAGGGAGAACACTGAGCCCATGGCTTACTCAGAGGTCGTGACAATTTCCTTGAGTGCTAGAGATACTTTTTATGAAGGCCAAGGATCACAGCCCATCTGGATCACCTGGTGACTGAAAGAGGGCTTCAGAAGGAGTCAGATGGGCACTGAGAGCTTCAGGCTGATTTTTGAAAGACCCTTCACTTTGTATGGCCTTAGTCCCTTCATTTCAAAAGTGGGGAGGGACAGGGCATCTGGGTGGCCCAGTTGGTTAAGTGTCCAACACTTGGTTTCAGCTCAGATCTTGCAGTTCCTGAGTTCAAACCCTGCATTAGGCTCTGTGCTAGCAGTGCAGAGCCTGCTTGGGATTCTCTCTCTCTCTCTCTCTCTCTCTCTCCCTCCCTCTCCCCTTCCCCCACTTATGTCTCTTTCTCAAAAATAAATAAGCTTAAAAAAAAAAATGGAGGAGGGGGAGAGGCTGTACCAGATCATCTCTGAGGTCCCTTCTCCCTCCTTTACTCATTTACAAAAGACCACAGAAGATAAAAACCAGTATCTAGTGGGGAGCAGGAAGAGCCTTGAGTACAATAACTTCCAAATTTGTTGCAGCTTTTTCTGAGCTCCACGAAATGGGGGTACACTGATTGCACGAGCTTGGGATGTGTTCACTTGAGGCTAAACAGATGTATTTACTGCTGGATTTTACCTCTATTTTTTTTAATATAGTGCTTGATATTTTTTTCTTGTTTTTATTGTAAAAGTAATAAAGGGTCTATAAAACAATTCAAATAATACCTAAATCTATAAAGTACAAATACAAGTCTCCCTCATCCTCTCACTTCTGTTCCCCAGAGTCTGTCTCTCTCAATAATCTGGTATACATCCTTTTGGAATTTTTATATATTTTATTGTATTATACATAAAACACATACACACACATATGATTTGGTTTTTTAATGGGATATTACTCATGTTTAGAAATTTGACGTGGTTTCTACTCAACAACATGTCTAGGAGACATTTCATTATAGTATGTAGAGATCCGTATCACCATTTTTAATGGCTGTTACTGTTCCCGAGTGCATTGAACTATCCCCCAATTGAAAATTATTTTGGTTTTTCCATTTTTTTAACTCCTTTAAGCATTCCAGCATGTGCTGTGACTTTCCAAGTGAACAATAGAGTATGCATGATTTTCCACATAGTTCTTTGATCAATGAACAATTTTCTGCCCAGCCATCTCAAGGATACCAAGAGCTCTTGAAATACCACCTAGGAAACATTAGTGTCACCTTTAAATTTTCACCTCCTCGGGTGTGCACCTGGGTGGCTCAGTCAGTTAAGTGTCCAACTTCGGCTCAGGTCATGATCTCACAGTTCATGGATTCGAGCCCCACGTCGGGCTCTGTGCTGACAGCTTGGAGCCTGGAGCCCACTCCAGATTCTGTGTCTCCCTCTCTCTCTGCCCCTCTCCTGTTCATGTTCTTTGTCTCTCTCTCTAAAATAAAATAAACATTAAAAAAATTTAATTTTCACCTCCTTGGGTATTGAGAATCTGACCCTAATGTCTTTATGATGAAGAGCGTGCAGTGGAATCTTGCTAGAAAAAGACACATGGAAGCCAGGTGCTGAAGATGCACTAAAGGTGCTAGACGAAGACAGCAGAGGGCCAGTCCTGGCTCTTCAAAGTCACCAGGACATTGGTGGGAGTGTGGATGAGGAGTAGCATTAAGAGGGATCACACGTGAGGGGTACAGACAAAAAGTTTTACAGTTTGGGCCACTCTCAAGATTTTTCTAGATCTAGCCTTAACAGAGCTTTCTGATGCAAGTTAATGGCACACCGTAAGGAAAATTAGAGATTTCAGATTCTGATCTCTGACGTCATAATTTCTCCATTTAACTTAGCTGGCCAGTAAGAAATATGGCTGGAGCTTCATTTTCTGTACAGTTTTCCAAGTCCTGTTTGAGAAAAGAAAGTGAACATAGCTGCACAGAGCACACAGGCACAGAGCCGCCATTGGGACTGCTTTGCTATGGGCTGTTGGTGACCTCTCTGTGTTGGGTTTCATTGCTTGTCATCATTCCTATGTCCGGTAGCAGTTCAGAAATGCTCATTTATTTTCCAACAGAGACGTGCTGAAATGCCCACTGTTATAGTTCTGTTAGTCTGTTTTTGCTTAGTACCAAATCCATCTTTCTGAAAGAATCTGCAAGATTCAGCTGGCTATTGGTCTGTATGACTTTGCAGTGTATTAAACTATACTCTCCGTAGCCTGAGCCAGCAAGATAGGTCAAGAGAGGAGGAAAGTAACTGAAGACAAGTCTACCACATCTTTGGCTTTTAAATATGCCAAAGTTTTATCTGAAAGAAATTCATTATATGAAATAATCACTATCAATTTGGTACTACTGTATCTCATCATATATATAATTTACTAGTTGAAATGAATTTACGTGATTCTTAGAAGCACATGCCAGCTTCTCAAGCAATAGTTTTATGGGATGTCTCTGAATGTATTAGGACAGACTGGTTCATCATAATCCCTTCTTCTCCCTTATTTCACAAATATTTCCATGCATACTTGGACCAGACCCTACGTTAGATACTGGGGATAGAGAAAAAGAAGACTCATTCCCTGTCAAACTAAAAGTCTCATTTGGAAGCCAGAGAAGTAAATGCAGTGCTTAAGTGCTAAAAGATGGTATAGGTATTTATTCATTCCATAAACATTTATTAATCTACCTATTATGTGCCCACCACACACCTAGCCACTGGGAGTATTGTGAATGAAAAAGTCTGCGTCCCCTAGCAATTTACATGCATTTAGATTTCTGCTCAAATTTCTGCATCAGAAAGACCTTCTGATGGTCACTGTTCAAAAGAGCACTCCTCATCACCCCTTATCCCTTTAACTTTGCTGTTTTAGTCACAGAATGTTATCACCATCTGATATATATTGACTTGTTGATTGCCTGCCCATAAGGGTGGAGACTTTCTTTACTGCCATATCCCCAGTGCTAGGAATAGTGCCTGGTACCAAACAGGTACTGAGCAAATAGTGAACGAATGAATGAATGATTGGAGTAAGACAATAAACGCAGAAAAGTACACAAGAAAAGCATCAGGTGGTAATATGTTTGGGACAGAAAATTGAAACGGGTGATAGGGAGTGATTTGGTGGCCATGTTAGACGGGTGTTCTGAGGTTATCGGTAAGCCAAGATGTGAATGATGACCAGTGTCTAGCAATATGACATCAGGAAGAAGAGCACTCCTGGACAAGGGGAAAGCAGTGGAGAACCCCCGAAGTGAAGAGAGTTTGGTGTGTTGAAGGAATCCCCCAAAAAAGTTCATTTGGCTGGGCTGTGGTAGGCAGAAGGTAGAGGTGATATGGGATGAGGCCATAAGGCTAACCAGGGACCACAAGAAGGAATCTAGCTTTTAGTCTGAGTATCAGAGGGAGGTTTTGGAGGATATTAGGCGGGAAAGTAAAATGATCTAATTTCCATTTGTAAAGACTCACACTGGCTCCTTTGTGGCAAGTGGATTGTAGAGGAGCATGAGTGGAAGTGGTAAGGTCTCCTCTCCAATCACCCCTTCAACTCCACAAATACATGCGTGGCATCAGATACAGTGGTAGGCACCAGTGAGACTATAAATAAAAGCCACCGTTCTCCAGAAGCTAAGAAACACCAAAGGGCTGGTGTGGAGTCAAATACCTTGGCCCCTGAGTTTGTTTTAAACTCCAATGGGCAGAATACTTCTCTTAAAACTTCTAAACGTTTAGAAGCTCTGACTAGAGGAGTTGCCAAGTTCAGTGTGCACAGTAATCACCAGGACCTTGTTAGAAATGCAGATTCGCACATCCTACCCTACCCCAGAAACACCTACAGCAAAGCCCCAGAATTCATACTTTACAAACACCACAGGTGACTCCGAGGCTGGAGGCTCAAGGACCATCTTTAAGAAGCATGTTGAGAGAGAAAAGGGGAGGAAGGTGCACTTCCTAATAGCACTCGCTTTTAATTCTGTTAAAAGATCTGGTGGAGACAGAACTCAACACCAAGGTGACACTTAGGAATTCCAGGCACCCTCCCTGCCCCCTGCCTTCCCTCACAGACTCCCACCAACCCACACACTTTCACATGGGTTGGATTGAATTCACACCAGGCCTTGGACTTGGGGCAAACTGCATAGTGCCTGTGTGTGTGAAGGGAGCAGACATGTGGAAGTTAACAGGCTCCAAATCTGCCAGTTTTCAGGGAACATTCTGGACTGGCTAGAGGTTGAAATAACCAAGTGTGGCTACCTGGTTCAGCCTGAGAACAAAATAGAACTGGGCTTTCCAGCACGGCCATGGGGAGTAAGTTAGAAACTTGTTTTCAAGGGGCTGCGATGCCACTTGATTTAGAAAACAAGAGAACTCTGCCCTATTCTCTCTTTGCTTTCATTACTGAATCCTTAGCTCTGTGGACCTGTAATTGACTGGTTTCACCATATTGCTGCCCTACAACGTCCACCAAGAAAGAAGTATTGTAGCTTCACCTCATGGGTCTCATGCACTAATGGTACCTGAGTGGTTTATAAACATTAATATGATAGGGGCACCTGGGTGGCGCAGTCGGTTAAGCGTCCGACTTCAGCCAGGTCACGATCTCGCGGTCCGTGAGTTCGAGCCCCGCGTCGGGCTCTGGGCTGATGGCTCAGAGCCTGGAGCCTGTTTCCGATTCTGTGTCTCCCTCTCTCTCTGCCCCTCCCCCGTTCATGCTCTGTCTCTCTCTGTCCCAAAAATAAATAAACGTTGAAAAACAAATTTTAAAAAAATAAAATAAAATAAACATTAATATGATAGCCCTGGAGAAGCCAGCCTATACTCTGGAAATATTTCGCATATAGGTGGCTATCTTAGGTGCCCCCCAGCATTGTTAATTATGATTTTTAAGTACCACCTAATATTCTCCCTCAGTTTATTATAGAGTTGGCTTCTCTCAGTCCACCTCATATTCTTTTTTCTTTTCGTAGTTCTAAGACTTAAATATATGGCATCATCTTTATTTTTTTCTCCAAATTTTTACTTACATTCTAGTTAGTTAACATACAGTGTAATATTAGTTTCAGGTGTAGAATCCAGTGATTCATCACTTACGTACAGTACCTAGTGCTCATAACAACAAGCGCACTCATTAATACCCATCACTTTTTTCACCCATCCCCCACCCTCCTCCCCTCTAGCAACCCTCAGTTAGTTCTCTATAGTTAAGAGTCTATTTCTTGGTTTGCCTCTCTTCCCCTCCCCCCATGTTCATTTGTTTTGTTTCTTAAATTCCACATAGGAGTGAAATCAAATGGTATTTGTCTTTCTCTGACTGACTTATTTCATTTAGCATAGTATATTCTAGCTCCATCCATGTTGTGGCAAATGGCAAGATTTCATTCTTTTTTATGGCTGAATAATATTCTATCATATATATATACCACATCTTTATCCATTCATCAGTCCATGGGCATTTGGGCTTTCAATACTTTGGCTCGTGTTAATAATGCTGCTATAAACATTTGGGTGCATGTATCCCTTCAAATCAGTATTTTTGTATTCTTTGGGTGAATACCTAGTAGTGCAGTTGCTGGATCGTAGGGTAATTCTATCTTTAACCTTTTGAGGAACTGCCATACTATTTTCCAGAGTAGCTGCACCAGTTCAAGAAGAAGAAAGTGGTCTCTGAAAACATTTCTTATCTGATCTCTGAGTTGCATTCCATAGAAGGCTAAGCACTTCTTCCTAAAAACACATGCTGGCTTCTTCAGAAACCACACACACTTGGTTTGCTTCCTACTTCTCTGGCTATTCTTTTTCAGTCTTTGTGCATTTTTCTTCCCCTGCCTGCCTCCTATCTACCCTCTTGGGAGTCTCACTCTCTTCCCCTGGATGCTAATGATTCTCATGTGTCTAGCACCAGCCCGAATCTCTCTTCTGATTCTTATGCACAGTCTCTACTGGACATCCTTACCAGATGCCCCACAAAGATGTCAACTTTGTATATCTAAAACTAAACTCCTGAATCCCTATCCTAGGAAAGTGTACTCCCACCTATCCAGCTTCCCAAGGCAAAATATTTTTATTTCTAGACTGTTCTTATTCCTCAGTGGCTCTTTCATTCATTCCTCCACTTTTCTCTGTTTTCACTGCCTCTACTTTGCTTTACCCTTGTCCACTCTAGATGATTCCAACAACCCTCTAATTCTGTATTTGCCTTTTCTAGACCAGGGTTGGCAAATTATAGCCAGTGGCTCTTATGTTTTTTAAAGGGTTATTAAAAATGGCTTTTAAAAATGTTATTCAAAGAGCTGTTGAAATTGAGCCCAGAGTTTTTGGGTCAGCTTGCTCAAGGTTTCACACTTGGTAAGTGGTAGAGCTGGTATTTGAACCCAGGTTATTGAAGGGTTATTAAAAGAAGGGTTTTAAATTTTTAAGGGGCTATTAAAACAAACTGGAAATAAAATATACAACAGATACTATAGGTGGCCCTCAAAGACTAAAATATTTACTGTCTTGTTACAGAAAAAATGTATTGACTCCTGCTCTAGATCATTTGATATGCTACTGCCAGAGTATCTTTCTAGCAAACCTGTCTATGCAGCTTTCATGCCTAAAATTCTTTTACTGGCTTGCCATCACTTGAAGAATAAGTTCCAAGTGACTTTGTATGATGTGCAACACCTTTTGTCATCTGACATTTGTCTCCCTCACTCGCTTCATCTCTTACCATCTCTTACACTCCCCCCATCTCACCCCTCTGAGCTATGCCTTTCACCAGTACCCAGTTACTTGCTGTTTATGAATTTGCCTGGGCTTTAGATTTACCTCATCCTACCCTTCCTTACCAGAAGCTTAACCCTAAGGCTCAGTTGAGCTGGCATAGTAGAGCTGGGATTTGAACCCAAAGTGACCCCCTACATGACCCACATAGTACCCTACACATTGTACTCTGTCTCATATCACCTACCACTGTGTGTTAGAATTCCTTATTTGTTTTTCCACATTACCTTCTGTATTATGGGCAGAAGGCAGCTATTCTTCTTCAAGGGCAGACATTTAAGAGTGTATGTTAATTTCTCCACAATTCCAAGAACACATTAGACACTCAACAGATAATAAAATGATGGATGAATGAATTTTAAAAATGATGAACACTAGTGATTAGCAGGGAGTTTTCCTAATCACTGGAGACTGTAGACTATATGGTTTTTGCATAATCTGAACTTACAGTCTTTAACATGCAATTATGGCAGACTTGCAGAGTGGTACCCACTCCCAATTAAACATTTCTGCCCTGCCCACATGTTCTCCATTAGAGAAGTGTCAGGAAACCCTAAGGTTCTGTGTCACACAACTGTACAATTTGAAAAGGATTGCTGTAGAATGAATAAGTACAGAGAATAGGGGCACCTGGGTGGCTCAGTCAGTTGAGTGTCTGACTCTTGATTTTGGCTTAGGCCATGATCTCATGGTTCGTGGGGGTTAAGCCCCACCCCCGGGCTCTGCACTGATGGCATAGAGCCTGCTTGGGATTCTCTCTCTCCCTCTCTCTCTCTGCCCTTCCTCCACTTGTGTGCATGCTTTCCCTCCCTCAAAATAAATAAATAAACTTTTAAAAAAGTTAAAAAAAATAAGTACAGAGAATAAATACCTTGTGGCATCCTATCTCCCATCACATCTAGGCCAATGAAGAAATCATCATCATCATCAACATTTATTAACCACTTGCTTTGAGCGAGGTGCTGTTCTGAGTGTTTTACAGGTCTTCCTTTATTCTTATAATAATGCTTTGAGGTTACTATCCCAATTTTACAAATGTTGAAATTGAAGCATAGAGATGTTAGATTAACTTGCCCAAAATTTCACACTTAATAAGTAGTGGAGCTGGGATTTAAACCCAAGGAAGTATGGCTCCAGGGACTATTTCTTTGTATTGATTTTAACCTTAGTTGAATACATGGACTTGGCCATTGTTTTAAGAAGAAGCCACTGGGGTCAGCTAGATCTAGCATAAGTTAACATTCTGTCTTCTAGCCAGCTGGCTTGCAATCCGTGAGCCTTCATTTTTATTTTGGCACATCTGTTTTAAGGAAAGCCTTTCTTCTATTTTCTATTGCTCTACCTTTACACACACTTTCCCATATAAATATGCATAGTACTGGGCACATAATAGGTGCTCAGTAAGCACTGTAATCGTGACATATGTATTTGCATCTCTGTGTATGTTTACAGTGTTTATGGCCTGTGCACATGTGTGTCTAGAGACCTAGACCAAAAAGCAAGCTGAAACTAAACTGTTCCTTGCTTTTCAGTTACTCTGTACAAACACTGAACGCTTAGTGGGCCCTCCTAGACTTCATCACATTGAGCTGAAACTCAGGCAGAAGCTAACTCCAGTTTGCATTTGGATGGAGTGTAACGCTAGCCAAAGAATCTCACAAGTAACTCTTCCCCACATCTAATACCAGGAGGCTCATGTAATATGGACAGATGTACATTCAGTGTTCCTACGTCTGAACCCAAATCCGGAAACACTACCTGTAAGGACACTGCTGATTTCCTTATAGAAAAGAAAAGCCAGATTCTCTAAACTAGGTGCTGCAAGTATGATTACCAAATTGGGGGGAAAGCTGGCTGAATATTGATCCTTTTCTCTGAGAAAATCTAAATATTGCTGATAGCCCACACTGGCAGAGAAGTCTTGATTTGCCATTCAACACTCTGGCCCAGGGGTGAGCTACAGTCAACATAATATACATAGTTCAGTTAATATAAGCCTTAAAGCATCTAAACAAGCCTTTCCTGAAAGTTACGGGACTTTTCAAAGGAATGAAGATGAACATGAAGAATAATATGAAATTAGATACTTTGAAAAAGACACTGATTCCTTTTTAAGGGTGGGAAGTGACTCACATGTGATAATCTATCTACATGGAATCATGGGGAAAGGGCTAATGTCAAGGAGTTTCTGCCTTTTAATCCCTAAGCCTGTCCCTGTTTTCTTTCTATTCAGGGTCTGCCTGATTCATGCTGGTCATTTCTGACCTACCCTACCCCCCTCCTTGATCAGGAAGAGCAGCCGGGTGGTTCATCAGTTAACACAGAGGGCAGCCCACAGTGGTAGAAGGACAGTAGGGCAAGAGCAACTTAGGTTGGAATTCCTGTTCTGCCACTTAGTATCCATGTGAGCCCTCTTTAACCCCTCCGAACCTTGGTTTTCTCATTACTGAATTAAAACGATTATACCCACCCTACAGAAGAGCAAGAATATGAAGAACATATAGTATCTGTAAAGTGCCTGACATACAATGGATGCTCATACGTCAGCATCTATAATCATATATAGAGATATAATCATAGAGAGAGATACATAGATAGAAGGTCATTATATCATACCATCTTCCAGGACATCACAAAATAAGGAGCTTTATTCTCATTTTGAGGAACTAGGGAACAACCTAGGCAGTTGTTCAAAGAGATGAGATAGAAAGGTATGAAGGAAAACATAGTGTGATAGGGAATTAGCCTAAATCCAGGCAAAAGGGGAGAATGCTTATATTCTTCTGACATTTTTTTGCTATTGTTTCTGGTCTGGTAGAAAAGAGAAATGTGTATGCTCTCTATGCTTATACTTCCCAGACAGTTTTGGACAACTTTCCAAAGTGGTGTTGAATAGGAGATGAATTAAGGAGTACTTGGAAGCCTTTGGCCTGGGCAACACAGAGTATTTACAGATGGAAACTTCTCAGAATGGAGGAGAGAATCAAATGGGAAATGCCTCCAGGGTCAATTTGAGAACCACAGTTGTGAATAACGCTATATGTAAAAGTCATAAGCATACGAAATGCAGTTTCCAAGTTTGCAGAGACTATAAAAACTGGGAGCAGGGCAGATAGGGAGAGAAGAAACCAGTTTTAGTTTGGTTTGGCTTGTTTCCTTCGTAGAACTAAAGGAAGTGGGGATAACAAATGTTTTTCCCAGTTGAAAACTATAGGAATAGTAAGTCAGAGGAAAGGGGGCTATCCCAGTAAATACCTGGGTCTCCGGGGGGGGGTGGGGCGGGGAGAAGTATTGAAGGTCAATGCAAAGGTCACAAGAGCATCAGAGGACACAAGATCGTGACAACCAGGTGGCACAAATGAAGCTTAGAGTCCAGCCTTCTCTGTTCCCCAAAAGGTTAGGAGGTCTCCAAAGATCCCTCTAGCATTTATTCTTCTTAGAAAAATGGTCCTAGAAAAAGGCAGAGTTCCGATAAAGTGGTTAACGTGGTTATATAAATGAGGAAGGCACTGAAACAAACCTGAAGCGAAAATTCCTCCATGTTCTAGGTCAGAGCCAGCAAACTCTTCTAGTAAAGGGCCAGATAATAAATGTTTTAGGCTTTGCAGGCCATCCTATCTTTGTCCCAACCATTCATTTCAGCCATTGTACCCTAAGAGCAGTAATAGAAAGCACTTAAATGAGCATGCTGGTGTTCCAATAAAACTCTGTTGACAAAAGCAGGTGGCAGCTGACCAGAGTTTGATCCCTCTCCCAGGCCAAGAGGAAATCAAGTCAGAGTCATTTCATGCATAGCTTGACAGTTCGAAATGAATTACCCAGCTAGCAAATAAAACTACAAGTATTAGCAAATTCAAGATTTCATGAGTTTCTGAAGAGAAAGATGTTGAAGAGTTTGGCAGAAAGTACTAGGACAGGGTTAAGAATGTGTGGTCAGGTGGCCTTTCCCATTCCAAGAATATTTTCTATACTTCCACCTGGAGCAACCCTGAAGCTTCCAGCATCAAATAACTTTTAGTTGGCAATTACATTAAAAACAGCCAAGGTTATAAAAAGTTGCCCTAGCCAAATGGTGATATGAAACTCTTCGTGAACCTCAAATCGGTTCCCCAAAATATCTGTACAAAACAAAACTCTCCCTTGCAAGTCTCTAGGCTACTATAATTTTTGGTTTCAGAAAAAAAAAAAATTCTTGCTCACAGAGGAGGTCTTCTCACAGCATTCTTTTTTTCCTCCAGCTTCAAGCTATTTAAAATCTAGAATATTCTTGTGAGTGATTATCCATTTCCCTGAGTAACTACAAACTTTGGCATAAATTACCCCCCCCAACAAAAATGAGGCCAAACCACATGCCTTCTAGTTATTTAAAATCCAGAATATTCTTGTTAGTTATTGTCCATTTCCCTGAGTAACTACAAACCTTGGCACAAATTACCCCCCACCAAAATGAAGCCAAACCACATGGCTTATTATTAGGCCCCAGTGGATGCCTGGATATGGTCAGTTTTTTTAAGGGTCAAAGTTCACTCCCCATTCCTGATTCCACCATGCACTAGCTGAGCAAGTTGCTTACCTTCTCTGAGCTTTTGCTTTCTCTCTCAAAAGGGATAAAAATATCAATCTAATAGGATGACATAATAAAATTGTAGAAAGCTTATACACTTTCTAATAAGTAACAGCCCCCACTGCCCCTTTGTGCTAGATTTAATTATCCTAATCTAAAAAATTTCTAGGCAGAGGAAAAAAAAACCACCTGCATTTCAGAGTAAGTAAGAGTCCTCAGCATCTTTTCCTAAGAGTTTGGAGCTGATGTTCTTTACACAGCTGGCTTTCACTTCATGTATCTCCTTGTAGACTCACTTTTTACCAAATCTCATTCTTTTACTGATTATTTATATACTTTTTTTTTTTTTTTTTTTTTTTTGCAATTGCAGGATTCTGGCTTTTTTTTAAGCGTTCTAAGATTTCAGCATTTGGTTAATAGTGTTAAAGCAGTTATGAAAATAAGTAGTTGTACTTATTCAGAAATTTTGGAGTCAGGAATAGAACTGAGATGGTTGCCAACCTGACATGCCATGTGACCTCAGTCTCTGCTCCTCCTTTCCACCCCCAGTGCTACCACCAAGGTAAAGGCATTGTGGCTCACTCCCTGCTCATTCACACACAAAAAAACCCTTGTCCACCCACTTCCACGTACCTGGTTTCATTCCTTGAAACCTCTACATTTCTCAGTCATTTACCCTTGTCATAACAGTTCCTCACAGCATCCAAAATACATAGGCTCAGACATGAAGAGTGAATGATAACAGTGATGGTCATGTCAATAACAACAACAACCTGTATTTCCATAGGTTTTAACACATTGGGCAATCATTTGCTTTGTTTTTGTTTTGTTTAATATAATTTATTGTCACATTGGCTTAGATACAACACCCAGTGCTCATCCCAACAGATCATGTGCAATCTTTAAATACCTGCGCACAGGTAGAATAGTCCCAACAATCTTAGATAGGTGCTATAATTCTCCTCATTCTATAGGTAAGGAAACTGTGACATTCAGAAGTTAAGAAATGACTTGCCCAAGGTTACAAAGTGACTAAGAGTAAAGCTGGGGTTGGAACCCAGGCAGCTTGCCTGCAGAGTCTATTCTCTTAACCACTATGCTATATTGTCAGCATGATCATTTTTAGCTCCATTATTCTGAAGTCTCTATCCAGCATGATAGCACTGTGCTAGGGAACTATTGAAGAGGGAACTATGAAAGAGGTAAAAAAAACTCTCAGCCCTTGAAGTATTAGTTTACCACCTAACTGAAAAAATGAGACCTCGTAGAGTAGAAAAGGTTTTGTAGGACAGCTCAGAACAACTCTGGATGATCAGGAAAGGAAGAAATTCTTGTGGACAGTGGTAACACAAGTGGTAAAACTTGACTCATTCTTAACTGAAAGGGAGAATTTGGAAGGATAGATGGGAGGAGAAAGAGTATGAATTCAGCCCCAAGCTAATGACAAGGAGAGCCAAAGAGGCCATCTTGACTAGAGCAACAAGTTTCTGCTGGGATGTGGGACAGGTTAAGTTTTCAAGGATGAGAGGAAGATACTGTTCTAAAGAGAAAGAATGTACCTATGATTTCCAGCATCCAGTCCTGTGTTGAGACCTAAAATGGGTCTAAGAATGCTTGTTTATCAGAGGTACATGGGTGGCTTGGTCTGACTCTAGATATCAGGGTTATCAGTTCAAGCCCTGCATTGGGCTCTATGCTGGACATGAAGCTTACTTAAAAAAATTTTTTTTTTTTTAAATGCTTGCTTGTCATGGTGGGAGGCCTGAGATGGTACAGCATCATGGCCTGTGTCGCCAATGGCTGTTTCTGTGTCCAGACCTTTAAAATTTCCTCTCAAAAAGGAGTTCCAAGATGATAACATAGGTGACTACCACCTGAATCATTTTTAAAAAATACCAATTTGTTAAATGCATTTGATGTTGAAGCTTATTTATTTTACTTAACCATAAGAATGGGTCTCCTTCCTTTGATTCTTATAAGAATTGTCTGAGGTCAGTATTATCCTCCATTTGCATTAAGAACTTAGAGGCTCAGAGTTGAAAAGCTTACCCACGACCTCCACATGACTCTGTCTCTCTTGATTGAAATCAGAACCCTTCCTCTCCATAGCAGCTAGACATGGTTGGTCATGGAGGTCACTTTGAGAGATGGGCCTGCACGAGACCGTAGTGTTCACAGCTGAACCAAGGATTCAGAGGAAGGCATCATGATACCACCCCACTCTCAGAATTGCTAGAAGCTTTCTTTTAGACCCCTAGAGCCACCTCCTTTTCAAATAAGAGTACTTTCTCCCTGACCATTACAAATGCAGAGGAGATAACTTCACTTCAAGGAGCTTGTCCTTGATAGGACTGGCCCATGGATACTGTCCATATCCTACTCACAAGGTTGATCAGGGCCATACTTCTGTAACTATAGCAATTATTTTTACTCTCTCAGCTGCTCCTTCATTGCTAGAATGCTTGAGAAGACCTTCTGTCACAAAGAAGCTTACAAGGCCACCAGAAAAGCAAATTCCTTTATTTTCTGGCTAACACTATGACCAAAGAAATAAAGCAGTTAAGTTTTAGCTCATTAAACCAAAAGGGAAGTGGGGTAGGGGTATGGGAGAAAAGCAGCTAGTATTAATATACCTAATGTGACCACAGGACCATTTTCTATGTAGGCTTTAATTATGCCCCATTTCATGTGCCCTCATTCTCTGATTCCTTAAATTCCAAAACAACCCCAGAGAAATCTTTCTGGTTTTGCTTGGAAAGCAGCACTATGTTTCTGTGCCTGTGCATTCTAAAACAGGCCTGTCAAATCTGAAAACTAAATACAAGCTGACAGAAATCAGCTACTAACAAATTAAGTTAAATTAATAGAGTAGACGCCTGAAATACAAAGAAAACGTTTTTTCCCCAAGAATCTCTCTCCCTTGATGCCAGGCTAGATAAAGAGACTAAAGCCGACCTCATTCTCCACAGCAAGCCCTTTCCTTTGCCTTGTCATGTTTCCTAGAGAGCCCTGCATGGGAACCCTCTCCATAACTACTGCTCCCCCTGGTGGCAGCCTCCAAACCCCCAACTGTCAATGTGAAGTATATATCAAAGACATGATAAATGGAAAAAAAGAATGCTAGACTGAGAATCTCCACTTCAAATTCTGACTCTGCTACCAAATAACTCTGTAGCCCCCCCCTTTGCTAAAAGGTTCAGTTTTATGAGTATAAATAATTTGTAAGTATATGCAATAAGTGACAATTTCAGATTTTTGTCCCATGTAGGTTTTGTTATCTTCTTTCTATGTGTACATTTTATGGAATAAAAGAACATGCAAATGGTGAATATCAAGGCTTAGGTTCATTCCTTTCCATTCCCACTATTGCCATCCCTTATGGCTTTTAGCCTGGTGTGAAAGCTCTCCTCCTCCTCTTTATCACCTTTGTGGAAATCTTTTCCAAGCTTTAGACCGGCTCAGAAAGCATTATGGCTCACTCAGTAGCACCTGTGCAAAGGCTAACCCCCACCTTAAAAAGTAGGTGGTTCAGACCCACTGTGGTTTACACTTCCTGCATAAGATCAGGCAGATACAGTAGTTCTATGGGGGGGAAAATGATCTGAATATGGAGATCTAATAAATCGGGGGCTGGAGAGAATTGGCCAATAGCATCTCTTCCTTTCTTACAATCTTACCACTCCTGTCCTTCCTTGCATTGAATTCTTCATTCAGAATGTCCAAGGTTACCTATAAAAGCATCATTGGAAATACCAAAAGATAGTCTGGAAATTCCTTATATACCTTGTTTTTACAATTTCCTCTGAGTAGGAAAACCTACTTCAACTGGGTTTTAGATATTGATAAGCTGAAATGTAGGAAGGTAAAGATATTTGCCAGTGGTGACTACTTAAGCAGTACCAGGACCAGAATAAAGTTCAGAAGACCTGTCTTCTAGCCTCCTGCTCTGAATGTTCAAGATACCTTTCTGTAGGGAAGAGAGAGAGGGTGCTGGTTTTAAGGAGGCAACTATACCAATGGACTTGGGAATGTAGCAAATTCTAATCCCTACCTTTTGATTGTAGTAAAACTGAATAATGATTGACTAAACTCAGTCATCATGAAATTTGATTAAGCCTGCTTTTATTATTGCTGTTTGGAAATCATTATGGAGGCATACATGTTCCTGGACATCATAAGATTTATATCATAAAGTCAGTCTTTGATTTTCCTTAAAACAGTCTGGATACCTGAAGGGATTTAACAATGATAATATGTGGTGTCTATTAAGATTCCTTTTAGTGACATTATTACATATTATGTGGTTTACCAGAGATCAGAAATTTGGATAGTCATCTTTCTCTTATTAGCTTCTTTGAAAGAAACTAACATGTAATTGTTTGACTTAGAGAAAAAGCACTTCACATTTGATGGATGTGTGAATGAATGAGTGGATGAGTTTTACCACAGTCTACCATGGTGTCTCTCCCATCCCTCTTGAAGCTTCAGCTCCAGTTCAATGCCACAAAAGCTTGACTGTCCTCAGCGGTAAAGGTGATGGTCTGGAATGGCACTGAATCAAACACAGACCATCCAGAAACTTCCCTTTAGCTGAGGTTTTCTATTTCCTTCCCCATTTTTACCAGAACTGCATAACTAGATTGAAGATTGAAACATGTAAGCCTTGCTTTTCCCCCTTCCTGCCTTTCCCCTGACAGGAAGTAAGAATAAGCAGTGCAATAGGCCCAAGGCCAAAGACAGACTTGAGGGAGCCTGATTCATTGCCAGACAGGTCGCCCACCTCAGAATAACTAAGAGCTGACAAGAGGCAGTGCCAAACTGCCAGTCCCATAGAGTCTGGAGAGGACCCAACAGGAGAAATAGTGAAGAAAGAAAAGAATTGTATAGTGGGGAGAACGTGTTGTTGGGGCAGGAGGTCCGACTCCTAGTGTTAATTTCACCCACCAAGTCTTGTGAGTTCTTCTGACATTTTCATGTGCTTTTTCCCCCTTTCCTGAAAAATGACCCCTGTTTCCAACTTACCTCCTACAGATGGATGTTAATGTGATATTAGGTAAACAGATCTTTGGGCCTTTTGAAACTAGGGAGGTGGAAATTATCACAAAGATGGAAATGACTGACTATAGGAGGCTACAAGCCACCTCTAAGGCATTTCTGTGCGTTGAATGGTTTACAAGCCTAAGGCCCTGGCAGGTCCAGGCCCTGGATCTCTGAGCCTCCTACCCTGTTCTCCTCCCTTCCGTCTGGATCCCCACCTCCATCAACAGATTCCAGTTATCATCAGCCTCACCAAGTCACCAAGACATCAGTTTCAAGTCATCATTAGTCACTAATTGCCATGATGTGGCAGCTAGTTCTTAGAAATGACATAATCCAGAAAAGAAAAAATAGTAGACTGAGACTGGAGTGGGTTTTGAAGCTCATGTTAGACACTCACAATGTGATTCTTATAATTCTTTTCAGGGGAAGCAAAGTGTCTGAACTAGATGGGGATTATTCTGGAATTCTCTACCATTGCCCTAAAGGGCAGGCTTTGCCTTCATTCTGTTGTGCACCTCCCCTACAGAGGGTCTTTCATTAAGTATTATGGGAAATAATTAGATCTGAGTTTTACACCCCCTAATGTTCACAGGCTCTGAAGGTAATAGATGAATGTATGACTACCTAGAATTGAGAGGTATTTAGGCATACAATTTCCTTCAAACATATGCATCAAGATTCTCTCATCAATATTTTTGACTTTTCGCTTCCTCTCACCTCTGAGTCTTTACTCCAGATGCCTTTCTCCATATCTGGAAGCCCTGCCTACTGTTCACCATCCAATAAAGCTCCAGTCCTCCTTTATGATTTTTCCTTTTCCATAATAAGCCTTTTCCAAATCCATCTGCACCATTCATTCCAACATCCCCTCTTATCCCTGTTGTGGGTGTTCTATGTATTCAGCACACATCTGCTATCTACTCCAACTGGTATTTTTAGATCAAGTAATCAACAAGCTGATTAAGCAATCAAAAGGCTCATTTGGGGTTGCTATCAGAATCACACCAAACATAGTGGCAAGAGAGCCTGGTTTCCTGAGTGTCACTGTGGCTGGTTTGTCTCTGTCTTAAAACACTGTTCTTTCCTGCCTTACCAGTATTAAATGCCAAAAAGGAGTCAACTGACGTGACCAGGTCTACATTTCTTTTCTGTTGCTCCAGGATTCTTCTACAGCCAGATGATTCCTTACAGATCCTGGCACCAGTGGAAGCTGATGTGGGTTTCTACACTTGCAATGCCACAAATGCCTTGGGATATGACTCTGTCTCCATTGCCGTCACATTAGCAGGTAACATGAAAATCCTGTGTAGTTTGACTCGCTGCTGTGCCGTTATTGAGTAGATACCTACAGTGTGCCAAGCCGGCCCAGGAACACATCCATAAATGAGATTTAGACACTGCCTTCAGAAAGGTTATAAGCTATAGTTATAATTAAATGGAGATGAAGTATAATATGAGGTATAATGAATGAATGAATGAGTGAATGAAATAAGTGCTGTAAATGATAACCTAAGGGTGTGCAAGGACATTTCATCCCATCTGGGAGATGTCAGAGTCAGAATGAATGGACTTTGATAAGTATAGGTGGGTGACATATTCCAGAAAGAAAGAACAACATAAGCAAAGGAGTTGTGTACTAGTAAATAACATGTTAGGGAACATGAGCCATGACCTGTCATTTCTCCTTGTTACACCTGTTGCAAAGAACACTTCAAGACTCATGGGTAGTTGGAATTCTGTGGTCATGGTTTAAAGCAGGAGTGTTCTTCTTTCTGATTCTGTTTTATTTAAACCTCTTGCTGTACTGCACCTGCCAACACTTTCCCCTTATCCATAAAGGTCAGGCAAAACATTCTACACATGTGATGTAAGAACATTGCAATGCAGAACATGATGTCTCCCAAGGTTGTAGTCTTGTCATCATGTACTTTATAAAACCTCATTTACATAGGACACAAATCCTTGCCTGTGAAACTGAAAAAGACCTTAGATACCAACTGTACCAGTGCCCTCATTTCTTAGAGGCCAGGTAAGCTGAGGTCATGCAACCACTCAGCTGGTTGTAGAGATAAGAAGGGAATGAGGCCTCCTAACTCCCAGCTCATTGTTCCCTATCCACCTATCCTACCAAAGGAGGATCTTTTTTCTCAGATCTGGGCCAGGCAGTCTTTTTGGCAGTATGTTGCATGTGTTTGTATTTATTCTTTTCAGTTGCTGCTCCTGTCAGATGATTCAGTAGATGCTAGAAAAGCCAACATCACCCCACACTGACCTCATCGGTCCATGCTGGGATTATGTTGTCACACTGTTCTCCAGTCACACATGCTACTCCCTTGCATATCTGTTTAGCAACAGCATTTCTGCCCCCATGACCTAAGGCTGATCAGAAAAGGGACCTTTAGCAGGAGGCTTTCCAGGGAAGATGAAAGTCAGCAGTGAATAAGGCAAGCTGAGGGGCCCAGGGGTAGATTAAAGACTGATAATTTTAATGCCTATTTTGTGTGTGTGAATAGAACACTTGCTTTTCTCCTAATGTATTCCAGCTACAATCTTTATTCCCCTCTTTATACAGAGTCCAGATGCACAGCACCAATCTCCTAAAATCTCTTCTGCCTTCCACACTCCAGCCTGCCGTAGCAAGGGCACTGCTGACATGCTTCCAATTGTTGGCAAAGAGTGGCTGTTACGGAACTAACTCTCTTGTTTATATTTATCCTGATACGGTTCAGCTCCGTCACAGACTAAATACCCTTTGTTCACCTGAATTTAATACGATTAATGGAAACCTGTCTGGAATTAAGTAAGGCAATTGTAACATCAGACTTGTCTTCAACTCTTTGGAGAAGAGCTATTGGAGGCTGCCAAAGTGTTCAAAGCCAGAAAAGAGAGAGTAGAAAAAGAGGCACTAGGGAATGGAAGAAAAGGGTTTGGCCTATGAATTTGATCACAAACACCACACCTAGGACTGTGCCCTTGTACTTCAGTGGTGGGGTTTGTTCAGGTGTGCTCACGAATCCAATAGTCCCGCTAAAAATTAAGGCTCAAAATGTGCATATGTTGCCTTAAGATTGTATTTGTGTCTTTACCTGGAATTATCTGCTACACCTGTGCCAATGTCAACACATAGTATTAAGTGGCACACCAGCTACCGTTCTAAGCACACCCTCTGCCAAGTACTGGGGAACAATGAGCAATAAATAAGGCCTGAGTTTTGTGCTCCATAATGCTTACAGACTAGTAAAGGCAATAGATGTATACAGGACTACCTATAATCGAGAGATAATTATAATTTCCTTCAAATGTATGCAAGATCCTATGTAGCGGCATATAAAATACCACCCAAATATACACTAAATTTAAGGGGGAAATGGATGTCAAGCATTTCTAAATTTGATTACCAATTATACTGCTTATCTTGAACAAAGTATGCAACCTCACTGAGTTTTCATTCTCATCTGTAAAAATGAAATTAATAACATTTTATGGGATTTTGTGAATTAAATAAGATTGTGCATGTGAAAAAGCGCCTAGCCCAATGCCAGGCACATAGTTCACACTTGATAAATGGTTCCTTTCTCTAGCTCTTCTAAAATGAAATACCTCCTGAAAGCAATTCTAAAATGTGTAAAACATTAGTCCAAGTTTGCTTCTACGTATTTTTCATTATAAGTCTTCATATTGAAACTCTGTGTACAGACTTAGGAACTGATTCAGCTCACTTGCAATTAAATCTTCATGGTAAGGGGCACCTGGGTGGCTCGGTCAGCTAAGCCTCTGACTTCAGCTTAGGTCATGATCTCACAGTTTGTGGGTGCAAGCCCTGCGTTGGGCTCTGTGCTGACAGCTCAGAGCCTGGAGCCTGCTTCAGATTGTGTGTCTCCATTGCTTTCTTTTCCCCTCCTCCACTCGAACTCTGTCTCTCTCTTTCTCTCTCTCTCTCTTTAAAATAAGTATTTAAAAATTTTTGTTTAAATCTTCATGGTAAAATCTCAGTGCTTATGCACATCTAAAAACATGGCAGGTTTTTTGTGTGTGTGTGTGTGTGTGTGTGTGTGTGTGTGTGTGTGTGTGGTGTGTTTTCCTTGACTTCAGTATGAATGTTAGACCAAAAGGGAAAAACATCTTTTTGAGACTCAAGATACTCAGGTGTGTCCACGATTTTGAACTTTGGTCTGGCCAGTGTGCCTGAGTTGACCAGAAATGGGGAAATTTGTTCATAATAATTCACAAGAGCAAACAGAGCCTGACAGTTAAGCTTGAGGGCTCTGTAGCCTCATGGTCTGGATTGGAATCCTGGCTCTGTCGCTTCCTGGCTATATACCCTTGAGCAGCTCCTTTACTCTTCTCTGACTTGGCCTCTTCGTTTGTAAATGGTGATTAAACTAGCACACGATTCAGTGGGGTTTTGCGAAGATTAAATACATTCATTCATATAAAATGCTGATAATTGTGCCTGGAATATAGCAAGCACTCAATATTTGTTAGCTATTATTATTGTGAGGATAACACATAAAACAAAAGCCAAGTTGTTTTTACAGTAGGGAAGACTCCTTCTCAGAGACTGGAATGCTCACAAACCTTTTGTAGAGCACCTTGCTCTCAATGTCTCAATGCCAGCTGGGGAAGTTGAATTAGCCATCTGGAAAGGGCCGGCCTTCCTGGATTCAGAGGAAGGGAGACAGCTTGTGGTAAGGAATATTTCACATGGGCCACAGCAAAGGGGGCCTGATGAGCTCTCCTTGGCTCACAACCAGACCTCTTCCATTGAGTTGCCCCATCCTCTATAGGGAGTGTGCCCCATTTCTGCTTCTCAGATTCATTTTTGGTCCATTGCTACTCTCTACACAATTTTTCTTTAAACACAATTCAGCTTCAGACATGCTATTACAGCCAAATCTTCCTCCTTCTGCCTTATTCGGTCCTATAAAATATTTTCTTCAGTATCGTTTTGCTTTTCTTCAAACCCATCCATTATGTGCTGACTTATCTTTGAGTCTCAGAGATTTGAGACTACTTTGCTTCTCAGTATGGAGATAGCCTCCTGTCAACCTCCCTGGTTCAGAATGGAAGCCCACAGCCATGTAAACACAGGGGCACAAAATTCCTTTCTGTCCTAAAGTGACTTAATTGGATATGTGTTTCACTGCTCAGAATGTAGATGACAGTAGCATACGGTGGATGGAAGGGTAATAGGAGGGAGGGAGGAGTGTAAGATTATCCCCAAAATGTCACATACGTAACTCTTTGAAGTATTTATTACTTTACATGAGGTATAGACAGTTCTGGGTAAAAGGAGAGTTTCTGGTGTGCACAGAGATGGGCACAAAGATTGGAGAACCCTCTTGACTAGTCAGATTCAACACTCAGCCAGGTTGCTCAGAAACCAAGCTGAATGGTAAAGCAGGGTTTTGAAGGAAAGCAGTAGTTTCCTGGCAAATTGCTTCAGTCTGGATCAGTGGAGTTTAGCTCTACTTACCAATGCAGATGAGTCCTGTCCAGGTGTAAACCATGGATGAGGTCATAGCCATGAGGGAAACGTGTTTGGTTGTCATTGATTTTATAAGATCACAAAAGAGATACTGTAAGGCCTGCCTGACATCATCACTGGAAAATGGGAAGAAGGTGAGGGATGAGCTTATCTTTCATTGAAAGGAGAGAACACAGATGAGCTCATCTGAAGTTTTCACAGGAAGAGAGAGACAGAAAATATTTCTCCTTAACTGGCATGCTTTTCTGCTTTTTGATGAGTTGAATAGCTGACACATACTGTGTCTAATAAAGAGATCACAGAAAAGAAAAAGGAAAATAAAAAGGCAGTTGTCCTTGAAATTCTTCTTTCTCTGCCCCCTCCCCATCATGATTTAGTAGCTGCAATAAAAGATGAGCAGTTTTGTAAGGTTTTATAATGTAAGTCATTTTAAATTGGCATTTCTGAATTTTTTTTAGCCAGCAATTCTGTTAACCAGAGAAGGGCTTTTCTTTACAGATGGCTAGAGAGGGTTTCGTCACCAGTGGCAAAAACAAAGGGAGGTTTTCTCCAGTGCTCTGGATCGGAGGGAAAGGTAGACAAGTTTGGCTATGTTCCAGATGGTGCTCTGGACCACAGGGTATTGGCCATTGACTAATCCAAGCTGCCATCAAGGGATTTTATTATCTGATATAATCCTGAGTAATCAGCATCCTTAAGTTTTGTTCTTTATGCACAGATGTGTAGCCTGCCCACTACAGAGCACTAGTCTTTACAGAACTTAGATAAAATGGGCATGAATTTAGCAGGAGAATCCAACTAACCTGCTCTGCTTTTCAGTAGACTAAAGGAAATGAAGTACACACAATCCTGGGGCCCCTGGGTGGCTCAGTCAGTTAAGCGTCAACTCTTGGTTTCAGCTCGGTTCATAATTTCACAGTTCATGAGCTGGAGCCCTGCATTGGGCTCCACGCTGACAGCACAGAACCTGCTTGGGATTCTCTCTGTCCTCTCTACCCCTCCCCTGCTCACGTGCTCTCTCAAAATAAGCAAACATAAAGAGTACAAATGATCCAAACTAGCCTGTCTCAAATTCTGAAAAAGCAATGCCCACATCTGTCCGAAGGAATGAGGGAAGGATGAGTGGTTGGACAGATAGCAGGATATAGCATAGCCTGGGTTAGTTGTTTCTGAGAAACACTGCAGCATCACATGGTTGTACTAGATGTGGGGTCACTTGTCTAGGATTCTGCAGTGGAACATGCAGAAAAAGCGAGGACAGCACCACTTGCTGCCTTAGTCTTCCAATAAATCATAGACTCCACCTGAATCATTAGAAGAGGTAAATGACACACTAACAATGGCAAAAAATATCTTTAGGAAAGGGTATTGAAAACAAGAGAGTAGAAGGAAGCCACACAGCCTGGGAATGTTCTGAAAAGGAGTCTGAGCCCTGACCACCACCTTAGGCCCTACAATGTTTATACTAAAGGCACACCAACTAAACAGGATAGCAAGGTCAAAGAAATCCCAATTCCTCTCATTTTTGGTGCCAAATAATTAATAGTCACAATGTTCCCGAATCATCACAAATAGATTAAATTGGGTTAAAACTATTTTTTCAGCTTTATCAAGGTATAATTTATATCACCCATTGTCAGTGTGCAATTCAGTGATTTTTTTTAGCAAATTTTTTTTACTTTTTTTTTTTTAACATTCATTTTTGAGAGACAGAGAAAAAGTGTGAGCAGGGGAAGGACAGAGAGAGAGGGAGAAACAGAATTTGAAGCAGGCTCCAGGCTCTGAGCTGTCAGCACAGAGCCCAATACAGGGCTTGAACCCCCAAGCCATGAGATAATGACCTGAGCCAAAGTCAGAGCCTTAACCGACTGAGCCACCCAGGCGCCCCATTTTTAGCAAATTTTTAAGTTGTGTAACCATCACTCTGATCCAAGGTTATTGTTTTTTTAAAAAATATTATTTGAATTATTAAATTATTTAAAATTTTTAAAAATGATCCACATACTACACAATTCAGCCATTGACAGTATATAATTCGATGGCTTTTAGTACCTTAAGTTGTACATCCATCACCTTGCTCAAGTTTAGAGCATTTTCATTATACTGAAAATAAAATCCATACCCTTTAACTATCACTCCCTAGTCCCCCCATTTCCTCTAGCTCTAAGCAAGCACTGATGTATGTGTCCATCGATGTACCTATTCTGGGAATTTCATATCAATGGATCACACAATACATGGTCATTTGTTACTTTCACTTAGCATAACGTTTTCAAACGTCATCCACATTGTAACACATCTGCTAAATTTTTTATGGTGGAATACTGTTCCATTGTATGAATATACCACATTTATTCATCAGTTGATGGATATTTGGGTTGTTTTTATTTTTTGTATGTTGTGAATAATGCTGTGTGAACATTCACATGCAGTGTGGAGTTATGTTTTCCTTTCTCTTGGGAGTAGATACCTAAAAGTGGGATAGCTGGTTTATGTGCCACATTTGGATTTAACTTTTTAAGAAATTACCAACTGTGTTCCAAAGTGGCCGGACCATTTTGCATTTCCACCAGCAATGCATGAGAGTTTCAGTTTCTCCACATCCTCGCCAATGCTTGTTATTGTCCATTCTTTTTATTATAACCATGCTCCTGAATGAGAGTATTTCATTGTGATTTTAATTTCTATTTCTCTCATGATTAATGATGTCAAGTATCTTTTTTGTGCTTACTAGTCATTTATATACCTTCTTTGTTGTAGTGATAACTTTGTCAAAACAACACAAATATATTATCTTACAGTTCTTTGGTCAAAGTCTAGTACAGTCTCACAAGGTAAAATCAAGAGGTCAACAGGCTGCATTCATTTCTGAAAGCTCTAGGGAAGATTGCTTTTCATTTTTTGCTCATTTAGATCGTTGGCAATACTTAATTCCTTGCTACCTAGGACTGTGGTTTCTGTTTTGTTACTGGCTATGAACAGGGTGCCATTCCCAGATTCTGGAAGGTACTGCATTGCTTGGCATCTGGCCCTCTTCATCCATCTTCAAAGCTAGAAATGGTGGACTGAGCCCTTCTCATGATGCCTCTCTCTGACACACTTCTCCCTGTTCTGATTTTAAGAGCTCATATGATAGACTGAGCCCACCTAAATACTCTAGAATAATTTCCCTATTTTAAAGTCAGCTGGTTAGCAACCTTAGTTTCCTTTTGCCACACAACATAACATGAACACCAATTCCAAGGATTAGGATGCAGACATCTTTGGGGGGTGGGGGGCATTATTCTGCCTAGCATACCCTGTCTGAAAGGCATAGCTCATTTTCATCTAACTGTTGACATAGAAAAATGCATATAGATAGACCTTCTAATTTTTCCAGATAAGCCAAACCAAAACAGACACAGATCTCCATTTTTAACTAAGCTCAAATAATTCAAACTTTAAAAAAAATTATTTTGAGGCTAAACATGTCTGTGCTGTGAACATAGCCTGGAGTTTACCAGTACTGTCTGGTTTCTGTATTTTGTTTTCTGTATTCTCTGATTACATGTTACACCACATTTCCCAGTGTTGTCAGAGTATTATGCAAAGCATAATAATTTATTAGATTACACTAACTAAAACCATGTAGCAATTTGGATGAAAGAGAAGCATTTATTTTTTGCTATTACAAAAAAAGGAAACTATTGTAATAATGGAATAAATAGGATTCTAGGCAAAGTATTTGCCTTATTTCAAAATTTAGAAACAGATTTAGAACTATAAATCTGTGTCCTTATTATAAACAGAGGGGTTTTAAACAGATGCACACGTGAGTCTCTTGAAGACCTAAGACTCCTATGAATTTCTTACATGCAAATCAAGAACAGCAGTCCCCACTCCACCACCGCTACCAGCTATAAACTCCCCGTACCTGAAATCCTAGCATTTACAAATTTATTCCTTTCTTTGGAAAACTAGAAGACTAGATAGCAAAGAAGTACAGCTTTTGCAGTGATGTCTTAGAAAAATAATAGGTGAGAGGAAAGTTTTCCAAAGGACCAGTGATGAGAAAGGGGACAGGGTAAGCAGAGTGGACTGAAAGATCAGATGCCAATCAGGAGGCAGGAGATGGAAGAGGAGGAGACCCCACATGAGAGACAGCAGGACAGGAAGGAGTTAAAAACTCCCAAGCTATAAAATGTGAAAGGTATTTGGAAGGAGAACCAGACTAAGGGGAAAAAAATCATGCTTTTCAGTATAACTATTATCTGTAACAAAGCAACTCTTGTTGAAATTGCCAGGTAGCCAGATACTGAAAAGTTTCTGGCCGGCACGGGATGGTAACTGGTAATAGTCAGTATCCAACATTACTAATTTCAGATGTCTAAGATGTTGGTATTTATAAGGGCTTTTATGAGATCGCACTGATCGTGGTTAACTGTATTTAACTCATGAGTCTCAAATTCTTCAACCGGGAATTCTCACTTCAGAGAGCTTTTGCAGATTTACCTCCAGTGGCCCGTGTGAGAAACCGGTGATACTTACAGAAGTGAGCATTTCTTATGGCATTGTTTGGATAGTCTCATTTATTACAAGACATCATCCATTGATTAAATCTGGGCTGAATACAGTTTGCTTTGTTTTAGATATTGAAAGTATGTGACATTTGTAACACCTCATTGCTGAATAACCTTTTCATTAGTGGGTGTCACTACCTTCTTCACCTTTCTCCTGAATTGAGATTTGGGGCCACTGGCTATCACAGCTGGCTTCCTGAACTGTACTGCAGGGGTCCCTGGCAAGTCAGCCTAGCACACGCAGTCTCATTTCTCTGCAAGTAGATGCTTTCTGGGGTCTCCAACAAGACCAATCCTGGGGTGACTTTTAAGCTCTCTGTGTCTGTCCAGATGCTGATGGCAGTTTCGGGAGAATCCATCGTATTTAAATTTCCTCTTTTTGTAATTATCCTGAAACCTTCACAGTTTTTCAAAATTGAAACAGTTGAGTTCCTTCTCACTAACAGAGTTGATCCTTCTCTGTTTTCTTGTTCATTTCCTCTTTGTTTTCTTTAAACTTGCTTCTTAGTTTACCAGAAGTTCCCAACACCGTCACAGCATTTCCTCCCATTTTGCAGATCTGATGCCGATAATTGCTAACATTTATTCAAACCTCATACTGTGCTAAGGAATCCTTCTAACAGCTTTACATACATTAATGTGTCTATTCTTCTCTGCAGTCATAGAAGTAGAAAACCAAGGCACAAAGAGATTAAATAACTTGCCTAAGGTCACTCTCCAGTGATGGAGTCCAGACACCTGATGTGTGGGCTGCCCCTTCTCGTGCCCATGCCCACTGTAGACATCACTAGTTTATCATGCTTTTTTTTTTTTTTTTTTTTTTGCTGCTCAGTCCTCATGCATGTTACCCAGAGTCCATACCTGCATGGTACCCTAGGAGGACTCTGCCAATCGCTAGTTCAGGCTTCAGAATCTCAAACCTATGTGCCGTTGGCACATCCTTTCTGGAGCTCTCAGGTAGTCTCTAAACCCACCGCCTGCAGTTCCCATTTCTGTCACTGCCCTGTACCACAGTCATCTTCAACATGTCCCATTCTGCCTGGGAATGAACGCACATGCACATTTCCCAGCATAGATTGCCTCCAGCTACACAGTAAGAACCTCAAGTCTTTGAAGTATGATTCACTTTTGATGGCTCACAATAGTAAAGAACCATTTTCAAATGATGTTTGTGACTCATAAGGTTAGGAGAATTGAAAGAAGGACCCATTTCATTCAATGAGTTAACAGATATTCACTAAGCCTGGATTAATTAGCCCTTGCTAACTACTGTGACAAAAAAAATGCAAATATATGATGGCTAAATATGATAGACTGTTTCTTGTTCACATAAAGTCTGAAATAAATCATTGCTCAGGATGGATTTCGAAGGTAGGGCCAAGAAGTGGTATTCTCGCATTCCATCAGCTAGAACTTGGTACCTTGCTAACACCTAACTGCAAAGAGGCTGAGAAGTGACCTAGCTGTGTGACTGAGAAGAAGAAAGGAGTTGGTTAGTAGTAAATCTGCCTCAGCCGGAGCTTCTAAAATGGAAGGCATCATGCTGTTAAAAACAAAGTTCCTATTAGCAGAGGCCTGGACTTGGGCCCTGAGAAAAAGTTACTCACAATGCTCTCTGTTCTTGGCTGCACTCAAAAAACAAACCTTCCATCTCTCCTGGCTCCTCTCTCAATCACCTTTATACTGGGCCAAAGATATTTTTCAGACACATATGTTCAGATTTTTTCCCATTGGGTTTTGATTTTACCCAGAGCCACACATGCGGGAAAGAGGCATGAACCAGAACCTAGGCTACACCCAGGAATATATTTCTGAGCATTTGCTCCTGGGGCTGCTCATTTATCCCTACCTGTCTCTCCATTGCTCATCCTTCAGGGTAAGGACAGTGCCTGGGTGGCCGAACTCCTCTGCTGTAGAGGCATCACAAGGTAGCACACCATTGGATACCGACACACGGGTTTAGCTGTGCCTCACGTTCACCCTGTGACAAGGGCTGCCCTTGCTTATCGCTAGTGAGGCTCTATCTCCCCTCTTCCACATGACTTCTAACAGGAGCCATAATCCAAAAGCTAAGGGCTATGAGATCTGAACCGAGCAAAAACGATTCCCTTCATGCTGCTGTTTCTAGGTCTGACTCTCTCGGACGGGCTTGATTCCTCATATTAGGCCCAGTAAATGGAAACACTTGCCTTTGTTTCCATTTCTTTTCTCTTAGGCATGTATAACTAGGCTTAATCTCCTTCTCTCTCGCTCTTAGTCAGCTGTAAGAGAAATGCATAGATTAAAGGAAAGCCTAATCTATAAACCCTATCGGTTTACATCAGTGAGTGTGAATTTACTCTGCTGGCTGAGGCTGACTTGAAGAAGGGAAGAGCTGCCAGCAGCATGTGCCCACCAGCCTGACAGCCCAGGTACCCCTCACACTGCAGAGGCCCTGCCGTCACGGCCCAAGTCCCGTGGGACGTTTCTGCTTTGCCTACTGTGAAAGCCATTCTGAGTACAGCATGCCGTGACTTTTGTTTTTGAGCATCGTCTTAGCACAAACATTTAATTTATCATTTCACTCCCTCTGTGCATCTCTAGTCTTTTTTTTTCATCTTAATTAACTTCCATAATTAAAAGTCATACTCAGGGGCGCCTGGGTGGCTCAGTCAGTTGAGTGTCCGACTTCGGCTCAGGTCACGATCTTGCAGTTTGTGAGGTTGAGCCCTGTGTCGGGCTCTGTGCTGACAGCTTAGAGCCTGGAGCCTGCTTCGGATTCTGTGTCTCCCTCTCTCTACCCCTTCCCTGCTCATGCTCTGTCTCTCTCTGTCTCTCAAAGATGAACAAACATTAAAAAAATTTTTTTTCAAGTCAAACTCATTAACGTGAATATAATCAGACACAAACCTAGGCATGGCATCACTTAGCAGCACTCACTTATTAGGTCATCATCCAGATGATCTAGAATAGGTTCATGTTGTTGCTGCTGGTGGTGCTGTTGTTGTTGTTGTTGTTGTTGTTGTTGTTAGCTGACCATTAAAATCAAGGTCCAACTTGAAATTTTCAAATAGGAACTAGCAAAGGTGTCTTAAAAGAAATCTTTCCAACTCACCAGAATCAGAGAAATCAGTTACAGAAAAACCAGAAGAGTGTATTTGTTGATTTTCAAACCTGGCTGTGTATCAGAATTACCTATGAACTTGTTGAAAATGGAGATTATAGCTTCCATTCCAGGACAGAAAACTTTATCAGAAGTCTGAACTCTGTCACTGGCAAAGCTTCTCCTGTATACTGGAATGGCATGGTTATGCACATTGGATGAATCTGTTTCCTTGGGAACCACGGTGGAGTAAATCAAAGGGGACCTAAAACCATCTCACGGTTGCCTTACTCTTGGGGTAGGGAGAAACTTTGTGTCCCAAGTCGAAGTCGTTGCCCTGTGTGCTAGTTTTAAACCACCTAAGATTCAAATTTAGCAGGTCTGGAATGGGACTCAGTAATATATACAAGCTTTTTCTAATAGATGTAAGAGGTTGATAAACATTATTTTCAGGGGCACCTGGGTGTCTCAGTTGGTTAACCATCTGACTCTTAATTTTAGCTCAGGTCATGATCTCATAGTTCATGGGTTTGAGCCCCATGTGGAGCTCTGTGCTGACAGTGCGGAGGCTGCTTGGGATTCTCTCTCTCTCTCCTTCTCTGTCTGCCTCTCCCCTGCTCAAGCTCTCTCTCTCTCTCTCAAAATAAATTTGGGGCGCCTGGGTGGCGCAGTCGGTTGAGCGCCCGACTTCAGCCAGGTCACGATCTCGCGGTCCGGGAGTTCGAGCCCCGCATCAGGCTCTGGGCTGATGGCTCAGAGCCTGGAGCCTGTTTCCGATTCTGTGTCTCCCTCTCTCTCTGCCCCTCCCCCGTTCATGCTCTGTCTCTCTCTGTCCGAAAAATAAATAAATGTTGAAAAAAAAATTTAAAAAAAAAAATAAATAAATAAATAAATTGATAAACATTAAAAAGAAAAAAAAGAGAAACAGTATTTTATAATTACAAATACTTGGGTAACGTGATTTGTCTTAACAATGGATCATGAAGGTAGTGAGAAATGTACAAGTAGCTTCTGCAAATGAGAGCACCTCTAGTGACAGGACAAAAGGCCATTACCTTTGAGCAAAAACTCAATATAATTAATTAAGGGCTGGATTTAATTCAGTGACATTTGAATTTTATAGCTATACACTTGTAGCTATAAAAAAAACTTTATTATTAAAATTCCTATAGGAAAAATAACAGTAATTGTGAGCCTGAAACTCTCTGGTCCCTTACCTACTTTTCTCCATTGGCACAGTTGTTTTTATTGCACAGTGGGGCAATTTGTATTATAGCAGGAAGATTATGTTTTTAATAAGTACCCAGGGAGTTCTGAGACAGCCAGTCCACAGACAAGGATTGGAGATTCCGTATAACAAGCACCAGACTTTAGGTCAAAAATCTAGGTTACCCCTACTACCTGCTGCTCTGTGATCTTGGGCAATCCGTGAAGCATCTCTGAACCTCGATTCTTTGATTACATAAAACAAGTACTTTACCTGCCTCGGGGTTGTTACAAAAGCAAAAACAAATTCAGAATACACATAGCATACGAAACGCACACATATATTCACTTACTAGATATTGATTGAGGACCTACCAATGTGCCCGGATTAGGCAGTAGGAATAAAGAAGAGAACAAGAGTGATGTGATCCCTGCTTTTATGGAGGTTACTTGGTGAGGGATGGGGACGGAGAATACACAAATAAATGATAAATTCGGATATTTCTTTGTTTATGAAGTTGGTGGTAAGAGACATAATGACTGGCCAGGGATAAAGGAATGCCTGATTTAGATGGGGTGGTTAGGAAAGGTCCCAGTAGGAGATATTATTTGCACCTGAGGAACAACTGGAGAGGACAGCCATGCAGAAGTCTGTACCTAGAGGCTGTCAGGAAAAGGAAGAGCCCTGGTACATGAGCCGATGTTTTAGGAAGAGAAAGGAGGTCAGTGTGGCCAGAGCAGTGACTGATGGGGAGTGTGGCTCCAGTGAGGTAGGAGAGGTTGACAGTTGGGCCTGAACCCATAGAGGACACGGTTGGTTGTGAAAAGGAGTTTGAAATTTTGTTCTACGCACACTGATAAAGCACTGGATAATTTAAACTGAAGAGTTACATAATTGGATTCATGTTTGAGAAAGATCATTGAAGCTGTCACAAGAGGAGGCTATAGTGACAGGTGGAAGTGAGATCAGTTAGGCTGTGCTGCAGTCCAGCCAGAGAAGGTGACAACATTAGATTATAGCGACAGAGGGGCAGGTTAGACTTAAGGTATATTTGGAGTTAGAGCAGGGAGCTTTCTGCAGGTAGGGAGGTAAGGAAAATACGCTGGGATTTATTCACTGTCATTCCAGATTACTCCCCTATTATCACCCTGTGTTATTCTTGGAAACCATCATAGTTCAAAGCCACTCATCTCCACTTCAGGTCTTACACAGTCTCGTATATATGGAGTACATACAGGTGAGATAAGGAAAAAGACCCCTAAACAGTCAAAATAAGGATGGAAAGCCTATGCACGTATTCAGACCTCACTCAAGCTTCTGCCTTGGAACATAGTTTTAATGAGCTTAACAACCTATACCTAGAGCACAGTTAAAAAAAAAGGGAAGAGGAGAAGAAAGAGGACAGCTTGTAACAGGAGGCTGTGTGACAGTGCAGGCAGGAATGATGGATAAATAGATGAGGGAGAAAACATAAAGTATAGAAAGCAAGTTAAATGGCATTGTTGAGTTAGGGGTTTCTTCACAGTTAATGAAGGTACAGAAGAGGGAACAACCTTGTAGTGTCCTGCCTATTAAATGGTTAAAACAAAACTAAATCCATTTGGCTTGCAAAGAAGTAAGCTTAGGGTACATAAAAAATGATTTCATGTGGACCCTTATTTCCCCGAGGTGCTTAATAAATGGTTCTTTTAATTGTATCTTGCGGCCGTGTACACAAAGTGCTGGATTTTTAGCCCCAGCTGATAAAGGCCCATTAAAATGTCACGTACACAGAACCTCTACTTCCGGGAAGGTGGAGCACATGCACTTGTCCCCATTCTTCTTGTTAAATACAATTAAAATCCATGGCGACTGTACATAAAACAAACTGAAGACTCAAAGGTGGAGAGGAAAAAGCAGACTGGCTAGAGACCTCGGGGACTGTGGTACTACACAGTTGTTACCTCCTTGGGTTCTCTTTTTGCCTCCTAACTCCCAAACTCAGAGCTGAAGAAGCCAGCCATCCGCAGATGCAATGGGAACACGAAAAAAATGCCTCAACTGAAGACCTCTCTCTCTAGCCAGAGGACCGGGAAAGGGGTGGCTTAACCAGACAGAAGACTTTTGGGAAGCTCTACCTCAAAACAAAAAACCATGATTCATTGCCACCCACACCAGCAAAGGCTGAGTGGGGAACCTAGACTTCACCTCATCTGATGTGAAGTGATTGTTCCTCAGTACCCCCATGGATGTGGTGTCAGAAAAGACAGATTTCATCCCCACAGGGTGAAAAGCAGGGTAGAAAGCACATTGGGAACCTGGAATTCTACCCTCACCTTGTGACACCTTCTTTACCCTTTACGCTGGAGTGGTGTTACAGAAGGCCTCTTGGAGAGTCAGGACTTTCACCTACTACCCAACAGCACTAAGGCCCCTCCCACAGTGGAGCCAGTAGAGACCACGTGGGGAGCCAGAAGTCCCACCACTGCTCTGCTCGGCAGTAATGAGGAGTCCCCCATTTGAGTGACAAAGGAGGCAGCTGGAGAATCTGGACCTCTATTTCCATTGGGTAGTAATAAGGTGGCCCTTCCCTGCTCCCCCACCTTAGTGGTTGCAGAGAAAGCCAACTAAAACAGTAGGCTTAAATAAGATCCAGATTTGCATAACGTAATATGAAAATGTCCAAGTATCAATTAAAAATCACTCGTCATACCCCAAACCCACTATCACCACTCTTACTCTGCATTCTTATTCAGTTCTAGCATTCTTACTCAGGGCTGGAAGCTCTATCCAGTGAAATAATGCAAGAAAAGGAAATGAAAGGCATACAGATCAGAAAGGAAGAAATAACACTATTTGCAGACAAAATGATCACCTACTTAGAAAATTATAAGAAATCCACCCACAACAAGTCCTGGAACCAACATGTAAGTTTAACAAGGTTACAGTATATACAAAAATCAGCAGTATAGGGGCGCCTGGGTGGCGCAGTCGGTTAAGCGTCCGACTTCAGCCAGGTCACGATCTCGCGGTCCGTGAGTTCGAGCCCCGCGTCGGGCTCTGGGCTGATGGCTCAGAGCCTGGAGCCTGTTTCCGATTCTGTGTCTCCCTCTCTCTCTGCCCCTCCCCCGTTCATGCTCTGTCTCTCTCTGTCCCAAAAATAAATAAACGTTGGAAAAAAAAAATTTTTTTTAAATCAGCAGTATATCTATGTACTGTCAGTGAACAGTGAAATTGAAAATACAATGTAATTTACCATCCCTCAAAATCAAAATAATTAGGTATAAATCTAACAAAATGTATATAGAACGTGTGTGTCAGAAACCATAAAACACTGATGGAAGAAGTTAAAAGAGATCTAAATAAATAGACATACAGTGTTCGTGTATTAGAAGATTCAACATAGAATGTCAATTCTCCCCAGATTGATACAGTAGTTTAACGTAAATACTGTCACAATACCAGTAAGAGAAAGTCTTTGCAAACCACGTATCTGACAGAGGACTAATATCTAGAGTGTAAAGAACTTGCAAAACTCAACAGAAAATAATATTCCAGTTAGACACTGCTCAAATGACACGAAGAGACATTTTACCAAAGAGGATATAAAGACAGCAAGAAAGCACGTGAAAAAATATTCAACATCAGTAGCATCAGGGAAATGGGAACTCAAACCACAATGAGATATCACTGCACACCTATCAGAATGGCTAAAATTAAAACTAATGGCAACACCAAATGCTGGCAAGGATGGAGGGAAACTGGATCACTCATACGTTACCGATGGGAATGTGAAATGATATAGCCACTCTGGAAAACAGTTCAGCAGTTTCTTTAAAAACTAAACATGCAACTACCGTATGCCCTAGCAATGGCACTCCTGGGCGTTTATCCCAAATGAATGAAGACTTATGTTCGCACAAAGACTTGTACAGAAATATTTATAGCAGCTTTATTTAAATAGACACATCAGGAAACAACCCAGATGTCCTTCAACAAGTGAAGCAAGCACACAACCATGGTACCATTAGAGACCCCATATAATCTCCAAAGAATTATTCTGAGTGGAAAAAAAAATTTTTTTTTAAATTAGAGTACTATAGGATTCCATTTTTATAATGTTCTTGAAATGACAAAATTTTAGAAATGGAAAAGAGATTAAGAGTTACCAAAGGATTAAGGCAGGGCTGGGGCAGCATTTGGGCTCCTTTAGTGATGGGAATGCTCTTTAGCTTAACTTATCAATGTCAATGTCCTAATTATGATACTATAGTTTTATAAGATGTTACTATTGGGGGAATCTAGGTAAAGAGTACACGAGATTGTGTTATCTCTTACAACTGCATGTGAATGTATAATTATCTCAAAGTAAAAAAACTGATTGAAAACAAGAGGCCCTTGGGGCACCTGGGTGGCTCAGTCAGTTAAGCCTCTGACTTTTGACTTTGGCTCAGGTCATGATCTCATAATTCCTGCGATCATGCCCCACATCAGGCTCTGTGCTGACAATGCAGAGTCTACTTGGGATTCTCTCTCTGCCCCTCCCCTACTTGTGCACACGCTGTCTTTCTCTCTCTCAAAATAAATAAATAAACATTTTTTTTAAAGCATAGAAAATAATAAACCTTTAAAATAGAATATATACTATCATTTATTAATTTAACGATAAAATGCACAAATCACAAATCATCCCAGCTTGTTAGATACTATTCTCCATCTTCAGATTCTTCGATCTTTGTTCTTTTTCTGACAGTTCTATGGTGGGCGAGCAGGTGGGTGGATGGCTGCTATATCGTGCAGTTACAGTTTTTTCAAAGGAAAATGTGGTTAGTGGGAAAAGCCTTGGTATGCTAGTTATTCATTGTGGGTCATCCCATGTTTCAAGTGAATGACCCAAGCCCATAGCCACCATTTAGTAAAATCTCACATTCCTTCCCACTTTCAGGAAAGCCACTAGTGAAGACATCACGAGTGACTGTGATCAACACTGAGGAGCCTGCAATCACAGCTGATGTAGGAAGCACCATCAAAACAGTGCCAGGAGTGAATGTGACCATTAACTGCCAAGTTGCAGGTGAGAAATGTATTCATGTGTTAGTTCATGTGTTCAAAAATTAATGGAGCCTTGTGCTAGGTCAGGGGATACAAAGATAAATACAGATTCTATTCTTAGGGACTCAGGACTAATAGGAAAGCTAAGGAAAGAACCTCAGTCACCCTGAAAATGGAAAAGGCTACAGAAGTTTAGAGGAGGAAAGATGAATTCTGGCTGGGATGAGGTGGTTTCTTATTTCAGCCTTGCACACTGATAGAATGTGAACATGCAAAGATGGGGGCAAAGAGTGTTCCAAGCGAACAAAAGATTGTGAAAAATTCATGGAAGTAAGAAAGCCCCAAGATAGAAGCAAACGGTGTGTGGCTGTTCTGGCTGGAGCCCAGAGTACAGAAATGGTGTGGAGGGGCTTAAACTTTAGGAAGGTGGGTTGTAACTATGCCATGGGAGACCTTAAATGCTTGGCCAAGGAGTTCAGAAAAAGGTGGGTGGAAAGTGACATTAAGGAGCCATACTTCCAGAGGACGAAGCCAACAGCAGTACATAAAATGGATTGAAGATAGGAAATACTGGAACAGAGAGGCCCATTAAGAAGCTGTCATAGTAGTTGGGGCACCTGGCTGGCTCAGTCAATAGAGCGTGTGACTCTATTTCAAGGCTGTGAGTTCGAGCCCCACGTTGGGTGGAAAGATTACTTAAAAATAAAATCTTAAAAAAAAAATGCTGTCAGAGTAGTTTAGAGAAGAGGTAATGGGGGCCTGAACTCAGGGCACTGGTGATAGAAAGGTAAAGGGTAGAGGAACATGAGAGAGATGGCAGAGGTAAGACCAGCAGGAATCTGGAGCTTACTCTCATCAAAAGTGGGTAGGAGTCATTGATGAAAACATCCGGTGCTGTTAGTGGTGATACAGGAATTGCCCTCCAGTTGGCCTTGCAAACCCAGAGGCCTACAGGGAACAGAAAGTCAGAGGAAAGTGGAGGAGTGGTAGACAGTAGGGGATGGTATATGCTCTTTATAAAGATACTTAACCTCCGATTAAAAAACAACAGGGGTGCCTGTGGCTCAGTTGGTTAAGTGTCCAACTCTTAATTTTGGCTCAGGTCATGATCTCATGGTTCGTAAGTTCAAGCCCCTCATTGGGCTCTGCACTGACAGTGTGGAGCCTGCTTTGGATTCTCTCTCTCCCTCTCTCCCTGCCCCTCCCCTGCGCGCGTGCGCGCTCTCTCTCTCTCTTTCTCTTTCTCTCTCTCTCTCTCTCTCAATAAATAAACCTACAAAAAAAAAAAAAATCCTACAAAACCCAGATGCTGATCCTCCCTTCCTGTGGACCACTACTTGGTGACATCTACCCTAAAGGTTTTCACTGCCACAATGCAGAGAAATGCATTGTACCAGGGCCCAGCTACAGTCCCCTGCTTGTTGTCCTCAGTGGCTGTAGCCTGCTGTGGCACACCCAAACCCAGGTTACCCAGTCATGCTCAGTGTGCACAGTGGACAGGCATTGGCACCCTGTTCTGGGGCTTTCTCGATCTCCAATCTCTACCCCATTACCAGAGGCTTTACCTCCACTTAGGATTTATGAGCCAGATAGCCCATTTTCATTTTTTTAATATAATTTATTGACAAATTGGTTTCCATACAACAACTGCCCTCCTCAATGCCCATCACCCACTTTCCCCTCTCCCCCACCCCCCATCAACCGTCAGTTTGTTCTCAGTATCCAAGAGTTTCTTACGGTTTGCCTCCCTCCCTCTCTGTAACTTTTTTTTTCCCTTCTCCTCCCCCCATGGTCTTCTTTTAAGTTTCTCAAGATCCACCTATGAGTGAAAACATACGGTATCTGTCTTTCCTGCCTGACTTATTTCACTTAGCATAATACCTTCCAGTCCCATCCATGTTGCTGCAAATGGCCAGATTTCATTCTTTCTCATTTGCCAAGTAGTATTCCATTATATATATAAACCACATCTTCTTTATCCATTTGTCAGTTGATGGACATTTAGGCTCTTCCCATAATTTGGCTATTGTTGAAACTGCTGCTATATAACTCTCAACAATAGCCAAATTATGGAAAGAGCCTAAATGTCCATCAACTGATGAACGGAGAAAGAAATTGTGATTTACTACACTATGGAGTACTACGTGGCAATGAGAAAGAATGAAATATGGCCCTTTGTAGCAACGTGGATGGAACTGGAGAGTGTTATGCTAAGTGAAATAAGCCATACAGAGAAATACAGATACCATATGTTTTCACTCTTGTGTGGATCCTGAGACACTTAACAGAAACCCATGGGGGAGGGGAAGGAAAAAAAAAAGAGGTTAGAGAGGGATGGAGCCAAAGCATAAGAGACTCTTAAAAACTGAGAACAAACTGAGGGTTGATGAGGGGTGGGAGGGAGGGGAGGATGGGTGATGGGTATTGAGGAGGGCATCTTTTGGGATGAGCACTGGGTGTTGTATGGAAACCAATTTGACAATAAATTTCATATATTGAAAAAAAAAGTGCTGCTATATAAACACTGGGGTACAAGTGCCCCTATGCATCAGCACTCCTGTATCCCTTGGGTAAATTCCTAGCAGTGCTATTATTGGGTCACAGGGTAGATCTGTTTTTAATATTTTGAGGAACCTCCACAGTTTTCCAGAGCGGCTGCACCAGTTTGCATTCCCACCAACAGTGCAAGAGCAGATAACCCATTTTCAAATAGGTAGGAGGAAGATCTTACTCTAAGGCATTTTGTTTCCAAACAGTGGCCAGGCTGCTTTTCTCTGAAATATTCTGGTAGCTCCAGGAAATCAAAAATATAAATCTCTGTCATCCTACATTAGCTTCTTTTTGTAAAGCTTCCCTTGGCCTGCATGTCCAACCTCATCAGCAAAACCTTCCACAGCCACACCCCTTCAGGCCCTGTAGTCCCAGATGAAGAGTCAGATAAAACCTCTGACAGGGCTGCCCTTCGTGCAGGGACTGCTGGTGCAGGTAAGGCCTTCTGTGCAGAACCATCATTCCTCACCTGGTCACTGCGAACACATGCCTCAGCGACAGAGCACTGACCGGAGACAAAATGGACCATGCCGGCTCTCTTCTTGATGGGTGAGGTTGGTAGGAGTAGAAGAATGGGGATCAAGGACAGCGCAACAAGGAAGTGGGCACTTAAAGGCGACTGAGAGAAGCAGAATCCAGGCAAGGAAGTATTCACCACGGGGAACCGGGGGCACTGAAACCAGCTTTGGCCAATTCTTCCATGCCACCTGGTGCCCTGTCTCCCTGACTACATCCAGAGACTCACTCTTGGTGACCTTATCATGAGATCTCAGGTCGTGCCCAGTTTTTGCCTGGCTGGGCACATTACAGTCTTTATTTTTATTTTTATTCATAGAACCATTTGTGTTAATCGTGGTTAACCAAAATGAACCTGTGTATCTCTGTCATTATGCCTTTTGTTAAATAAGATATTTATTCAGAGTGGTGGGAAAAAGGCTACTTTTGATTACACAGTTGGTCTGTGAATTTGCTGGACAAAGAAATTACCCTTGAGTCTCCGGTCAAAAGTGTTGTGACACTCAAGGGCATTAGGAATGACTTTTGCTTTACTAATACAGTGGCTCTGTGGCTTTCTTAGGGTATAATTTATTGGCTATTTTATAGTCTATATTCAGAATATGACATAATTTATGTAGATTAACTTCTGTCCTTACATGTTAGAGTTGTTAGCCATTTCTCATTAAATAACTTTTTGTACATATATGCGTTCAATTTGTAAGATGCAGCCTCACAAATTCTTCCCAACGCTTAAACATAAAAAATATTAAGCAGTGAGTATGATGAGCATTCTTCTTGAAAAGTGATCCAAACCACTGTACTACTCACACACTTTTTCTCTATTTGAGTTCAAAAAACTTGGTAGGAGATAAAGGGTTAGGGGAGGAGGGAGTGTTTCAGTCATTTGGGACTAGCATGTACAAAGGTCCTGAGGTAGAAAGAACAGGCTTCATCTAAAGGAGTAGAATATGGCTGGTGTGGCTCTAGTACAGAGAGCAGAGAAGAAAGTAGCACGACATGTGGCTGGAGGGTGGGGGGCAGCAGGCAGGGGCTAGCTCTTACATGCTCTCATAGATTATGGTACAATTTGGGATTTTATCCTAAGAGCAAAGGAGGCTTTGGAAGAGCTTAGTGGGTAAAATCATCAGGACTAGTGATATAGAAATAAACAGTTGAGGAATCAGTGATGGGCAGGATATTCATTAGGATAGTCCAGACTCTGATAAGAAGTAGACCCCCAAATGTATAACAGGTCAAACACAATAGAAGCTTATCATTGTTTAGCTAAGAGTCCAAAGAGCGGCTGCCCCACACAGTCATTCAGGGTCGTGGGATGCTGGCAGCTCTGTTATTTTCAACATATGCCTTCCAAGGTGTCCCCAGGGGTTATCTCTAACCTGTCAACCAGAACAGGGGAAAAACAAAACGTGGAAGGTGGTTGAGAAGGCTTTTGAGGGCCACACCTAGAACCAGCACGCATTGGCACTTCTCACAGTGCCTCTTTGCCACGTGGTCACTCACCGCTACAAAGGATATTGAACAGTGTAGCCTAGAGGGGTACCCAGGAAAAAGAAGAAAACAGGTTTTATGAACAGCTGTCAGTGTCTGCCACCGTCAGTGTGGAGAAGTGTGGAAGGCTGAAAACCTCCTTTCCAGACTTCAGCAGTTCTTTAGAATAATTGCCAAGGCTGCCATTTAAGTTACTGTATCCTTTCCTTTTCTTGCACCAAGCCATCGAAGAAGCTTCTAAAGTGCATCATGTCAAGGAGCACCTTGCAATGGACACCCCATCTTGAGATGCTGACAGGCTGCCAAGGAGCAAGCAGCTTTCCAAATGTAACAAGTGGTTAGCAAGAATATCCTGTCTGGGATTTTAAAAAGTATTGTGGCATCACCCTACCTAGCAGCTCTGTGAAGATTAAAGGCACTAAGCCTTATAATCCTATCAGGTTACAACCCATTATCACCACATTTATTGATCCTTTCAAGCCACAGGCAGGGCACTGTTTTGTTGATAAGATATGCCACGGAGGAGAAAAAGTAAAAGCAGAGTTTTTTCCCTCCCCTGTTTTAGACAGAAATCATACCAAGGGAGTCCAGAGTGTGGAGCCTGTCCAAGTAACTTGTCAACAACATAGCTTTGGATTTTGCTCTGTGGTGGAGTATATTTTCTGTCATTTTTTAGACATTTCTTTCAGTAAAATGTGTGGTCACATCACAACAGCCTAGGGAAAAAAAAAAAAAAAATCTCCCGCAACCTGACCAGCTTCTCAACAAAAAGGGAGCTACCAAAGCCAGCACACGTGGGTTCTAGAAACCCCTCCTAACAATAACCTGGGTGTCATAGTTATAGCAGAAAGGTTAACTCTCAAAGTAGAAAGTAAGGATTTGACAGGGCAGAGACAATAGTGTAGCAATTCTGATCTTCTTTAAAGAGGCAGTAGGGTATGTTGGAAGACAGACGGGGATCTGTGGCATTGAATGTAGGAGTTTGGATCTCCACCCTGCCATTTGTACGTCACTGATTGGGGTGAGTAGGTCGTGGGGTGAGGAGTAGGAAGGGACAGGGGCTCTGTCCCCTTGTAATCATTCAGGGATCCAAACTCCCATCACTTTAGGCAGATTTCTTAATCTCTTTGAAAAATGTGATTATGTTTATAAAACGTTGGGCTTATAGCAAATGTTCACCAAATGTTTGTTTCTCCTCTAGCACGTTCAGGATGTTTTGCACAGTTCCTGACGTTTGCATATTACCCATGTTCAGGTATTCTGAACAGTAGAATTAAGCATGTGTATCTGGTACCTTTTCAAGGGACACTGGCTTCAACAATGGCTGGTGATGTTTTCTCAAGTGTCGTCGTCATCTCTTGAGGAGAATAGAGCTCTATGAGGCCTCACTTATTTTCCCCTCTTCCTTTCTTCTGTGTTTATAAGATGTCAGAGTCAATCATGAAAAGAACTCAAAAGATTCTAAAGCATCTTTCTGGTGTCATTTTCTGCCTAAGGCCCACAGTCCCAGACAGGAAGCCCCTAAAATGTGACACCAGACACAGCTCCTCCATCAGCAAATTCCCAATGCGGGTCCATACTTGAGTGAGCCTGAGAGAGATTTGCTCATAAATGTATTAAAGAACAATTCCCACGTAATTTCTCCTCTTTTGGCACTGCTGTCACCTCTATGGTTTTAGTTGTACAGAGACTGGGGACAACCTCTTTCCACCCTTTGCTATCCGGAATATTTCTGTCTCCCAAGAGCCCTCCTCCCCTCACCTGAAGAACTCAGTCCTTTTGGTAAGCACCCTGTCTTGTTCTGGCAAACACCCCGAGATCATGGGGTTACAGGAATAGAAGAAGCTTGCACCCACTTCCTGGGGAAGTAAGGAATGGCTCCAGGTCTCTCTCCCTCCGCCTCTTGTTTCTCACCTTCCCTCGCCCTCCCCATTTCCGCTCTCCTCCTACATGTCTCTGCCTCTGTAGGAGGATCACAGGTGCTTGCTTCCAGAGAAGGACGCCCTGCAGGAGCCTTGCTACGGGATTTGTCCTTGTTGCGGAGAGAGCTTCATGAGTGTTGGCACTGGAGACACACACACCACCCCATCAGCACAGCTATGGGGAGGGTGTTCAGTCCCCTCTCCCCCCACCCTCCCCCATCCCCTTCACTTAGTGAAACTGAAGACCCACTTAGTCCAGCTCTCTTACTTGGCCTCTCTCGCTCTAGAACAGCCTTCATTCCTATTGGGGATTGTGTGCTTGCTGCCCACAGCAGTCCTCGCAAGAACATTCCAGCATACATGCTGTGTGAGCAATTCATAGCGAGGGAAATACTCGCAGAAAATGATTTGTAGGGCCTCGTTTATCCTTGTGCTTTCAGGAGAGAAATGGCAGGGAATGTTTTCTTCAGCTTACCTTTCAGAGGCCTTCTCTTGAATCCTGTGGATTTTTTTTCCCCCCAACGGAAAAACTGAGCTCGGGGTCCAAAGTCCAAGCTGGCATGGCTAAGCATCATGATTCTCTTGCTCTCCCTAGTGGTGCTGCAATGAAAAATCAGCTTCTCTGCCCCTTACCTGCATCTTTTGTCCAGGAATATTCAGAGGCCATGCCGACCTGGTCTTTTTCCTGCATTTGAGCATCAGGCATCACGAGGTATGCCTCTCCCTGATGTGAACTGAAGGATGAGGTATCTAAATCTTCACTCCCTTTCAGCTGCCCTGCCTCCTCTTTCCAGCCAATTTGGTGATCCTTAGTGATTCTCACTCAATTATTGGTAATCTGAATAAAAGAGAAAACCAGAAAGTTACTCCTCTGTTCCTCATAATAGGGAGGGAGGCCCTACAGATCTTGGCCAAACATTTTGACCTTCAGCCACTGCTCTAGGCCCACCTGAGGCAGCAGAGTCACCAGGATACCAGTGAATTCACACAAGGCAGTTCATCATTAGTGAGGGAGTGTGAGACCTCCTTCCTACCTCCACCCCACTTCCCGCTACTGGAGCTCAGGAGCAGCAAGTGCCCCGGGGTCCATAATTAGGGCTCTTGATCTGGGTGTTACAGAATAGACTGCTGATAAATTCTTCATCAGGTTCAAGGACAAGTGACAGGTACACAGGTCTGTATTCTCACCAGCAGGCTGCCCATTAAGGGTAACACTACCCTTGCCCCAAGGGCAGAATCCAGCCCCAACTCAGGTCAGCACAGGACTAAGGACTGAGCCCTTTGACTCTTCCTGGTTTTGACACCCCCCCCCCCCCATTGACCAGGATTTGACATTATAAACATAGGCTGGATACATGCCCCAGATTTCTGAGTAAATTTTTTGAGCTGCGCCAACAGGCTAAGTGGTGCAAGAAATGGAGCTTTCTGCCCCCCAAAGCCCTGTGAATTGATGCCACAGATTTTTCTGTCTCCTGCCTCACTCAGAGCCCAGCCTCCTATGGAGCCTTCTAAGCAGACTATCTCAGAAAGCCCGTCCTGAACCGGGGCTTGCTTACCAGCATGTCAACCATAGGGAAGCTTCCTAAAGAATAAAGCCCATCTGCTTGTCTTAGCCTACTCAGGCTGCTTTTTCAAAATATCCATAGACTAGGTGGTTTAAGCGTCCAAAATTTATTTCTCACAGTGCCGAAGACTGAGAAGTCTAAGATCAAGTGCCAGCCCATCCAGCTCCTGCTGAGAGATCTTTTCCGGGATTGCAGTTAGGGATCTTACTGTGTCCAGACATGATGGAGAAAGAGGGCTAGATCTCTGGTCTCTCCTTATAAGGGCACTAATCCCATCGTGATGACTCTACCCTCATGACCTCATCTTAACCTAATTACTTCCAAAGGCCCCCACCTCCAAATACCATTACATTGGAGGTGGTTAGGACTCCAACATTTGAATATGCGGGGAAACACAAATGTCCAATCAATGACACCCCTAGAGGAGGACAGAGCCCAACTTCTAAAGGCAGGTACCCTATCCTAACTCCTAAACACACTCCCCAACTCTCTCTCACAGACAAGAAACTTGGATTGAAGAGAGAGCACTTTCTTTTTGTCACTCCCTTTTGTCTCTTCCTCTGTGGTGCTAGTGACCATAGTTCCATGTTTTCTTGTTCTAAGAAAATACATACGCTTGGGGCACCTGGGTGGCTCAGTATGTTAAGCATCTGACTCTTTTGGCTCAGGTCATGGTCTCAAGGTTTGTGAGATCGAGCCTCACGTTGGGCTCTGGGCTGACAGCTCAGAGCCTCCTTGGGATTCTCCCTCTCAAAATAACTAAGCCAAGAATTTTTTTAAAAAGAAAAAACATAGGCTCCAAAAAATAGAGGCATGTTTTCTACGTGTGGTGTCAATTCTGGTAAGGGTCTGGCACTTTCGTTTGTCTAGTCCATGAACATACTAATATTTTGCAGCTTTTAACTTTTTATTGAAGTGTAATAACCTATACAGAAAAGGGTACCTATCATAAAGGTACCAAGCCCACAGAACCAGCCCTCAGGTCAAGACACAGAGAATTACCAGCCACCAGGCCCTACTTCCAGCCCCTCCCCATTCATCCCTTCCTCTCTGAGGAACCATCACCCTGATGGCTAACAACTTAGATTGATGTTATCAGTTTTAGTTTTTCACTTCCAGAGATGAAATCATACAGTGTGTACTCTTTTGGGTCTAGCTTCGCTTACTCACTGTTAATGTTTGTTTCATGTAGTTGTCAACCGTTCCTTTTCACCGAAGTATAGTTCTGGTTCTTAGGTTTATCGATGCTTTCTGCAAAGAATTTGGGTACTTTCCTTCCACCCTGGCAAGCGTCCTTTACCAGCTACCCGCTTCCTGTTCTGTTAACTGGCCTCTCTCTCTTCCTGCCTCATCAGTGTGAGTTTTAAAAGGCAAGAGATCTTGAGACCACGGAGAGGTCAGAGGCATTATTTAGTTTGGCCAAAGGACGGTAGAAGACGCCCAGGCAGCTGCTTCCTGCAGAGTAGCCCCTGGGAAGGCCCGCCACAACTGCCTCCGGGGTCACCTGAATGTGTTTAGCTGATAGAGTTTATTGTTTTTTTTCTTCCTAGGTGTGCCCGAAGCTGAAGTCACTTGGTTCAGGAATCAAAGCAAACTGGGTTCCCCTCACCATCTGCACGAGGGCTCCTTGCTGCTCACAGACGTGTCCTCTTCAGATCAGGGCCTCTACTCCTGCAGGGCAGCCAATGTGCACGGAGAGCTGACGGAGAACACACAGCTGCTGATCCTAGGTAAACACCACGAGGTTGGCTGCCCCTGCTGGACCCCATGGGGGTGACTGTCTGACCCACCCTCCACCCCCCTTTTCCCCTGATCCAATTAAGTACTTAAAAGCAATGTCCCTTCCCTTCTCTCCACCTTTGGGCCTTCCAGTAGAAAGAACACAGACTTGGGGGCCAGGCAGACATCAGTTTGAACCCTGGCACTTACTCACTGTGTGACCTTGGCTGGCTCACTTAGCCTTACTAAGCTTTAAATGCTGGCCTTGACACGGAGACCTGTACAATGAAGATTGCCTGCATAGGAGGAGGGGGTTGTCAGCTGGAGCTACAGAAGCAAAGCAAGTTATTTTTAATTTCTTCCGTGGTCAGGACTTCTTTGAGAATCAAAGGGAAGCGCTAGATTAGCCCCTCCAGAAGAATTCATACATGCAACATTTTTCGTATAATTTCGGAAGGTTCCTAGTCCAGCCCACATAAAGTCCACACAGGTACCCCACCACCGCTCCCCCCACCCTGCCCCAGTCTTAGCCCCTTCCACCTGCTAAAACAAAATCCTGCAAACTGGGTGGCTGATAAACAACGGAAATTTATTTCTCATACTTCTAGAGGCTGGAAGTCCGGGATCAGGATGCCAAGACTGTCAGGTCCTGGTGAAGCCCCTTTCTGGGTTGCAAACTGCTGGCTTCTTGCTGTGTTCTCCCATGGCAGAAGGGACAAGCCAGCTCTCTGGGGTCTCGCTTATAAGGACACCAATTCCAATCATGAGGGCCATACCCCACCCCTCCCAAAGGCCCCATCACCTAATACCATCACCTTGGGGAGTTAGGATTTCACATATGAATTTGAGGGGACACAAACATTCAGACTGTAGCACCCCCCAAAACAGAAGAGCCCCTGGCTAAAAAGTCTAACACAGTTCTTGGCATGACATGGGTATTTAAAAATAACAACCACTGGGACATCGTCCCACATTCCCTGTTGCCCAGTGCTGGCCTCAGCCATGTTGCAAGCAATAACCCCTTTATCCCCTGGACAGGGGACCCTAGGCTTATCTTCCCCATCGGGTCTGGACCTTAGAGGGATGCAGTAAAAAAGCTTATTTTTGTCTTACCTTTTTTTTAAAAAAGCAAGCAAATATGAGAGCACTTTTTATTTTTAAAACAAGCAAATTTAAAACTAGCAAATATGCTAGTTTCCTCAAGAGAAAGCTACCCTTCTAAGAAGAAAGAGAAAACTGTGGGAAATATGAATAGTCACACCCCATACATACATACACATACATTATAGACTTCCTTTGGGGAAAAATAATTAAACTTTATACTTGCATTTCCATACCACCAGTTGATGCTACACCAAAGCTTCGGGGCTCGAGCCCCTGCCCACTCAGATTTCAGAGAGGCCCAGGTGGGTTTTCATCTCACCAGTGGCTACATAAACCTCCAGTCATCTTAGAAAGCCCCAGAAGATCAGCTCCGTGAAGGGTGTCATTTGTTCTGCATTGGGTTTCATCCGGCTGAGCTGCGTGCGAGGCTGGAGCCCCGGGCCCAGGGACTCCTGCCCCACGCTGAGCTACGGTGCTTCACTGTGGGTTTTTCCTCCCTAACAAGCCTTGCTTGTCGCCTGTGCTGACAGGGATGAAAGCCTAGGACGTGTAGCTGCTACTGTGGGTCTGCCAGTGAAGTGTGCTTGTTCCTTGAGCCAGCTCTGGCAGCATCACAACCATAAAACAGCGTGGCTGCGAACATGTTGCTGGACGAGCGTAACATCTTCCCGTTTTAATCAAACGTGGCGGGGAACAAAATCACTATTTAGACTCTTAAGTTTAGGGCTTTTCTTGATCAGAAGCCTCGGTTTATGAATCGAAGTATTTTTAGTTTTGTAAGTACTTTATGAGCATAGAAATAATGTCTCTTTTTTTATTATTTTAATCGGCCAAAAATTTTTAAACAAGGGACTTCATGTATAAAACTGAGGTTTCAGGGGTACCTGGGTGGCTCAATCAGTTAAACTTCCAACTTGGGCTCAGGTCATGATCTCGCATTTCGGGAGTTCGAGCCTCACATTGGGCTCTGTGCTGACAGCTCAGAGCCTGGAGCCTGCTTCCAATTCTGTGTCTCCTTCTCTCTCTGCCCCTCCTCTGCTCTCTCTCTCTCTCTCTCTCTCTCAAAAATAAACACTTAAAAATATTAAAAACTGAGGTTTCATGCCAATACCTGTGATTAACCTGTAGTGTGGAGACTTGAAGTGTAATGAGACTTTCATTCATTTATTCCTATAGCCATTGAATGAACATTCATTACATGTGGCCTCTAAATTCCATCTCAAGCTATAGGATAAATTTAAGAGGTGACCTCTGCCCTTGGAGAATTTATAGTTTCCCTAGAAAGATCGAATGGACATGCACCAAGGAAGAAAAATTAGATAAAAGCTGTAAGGGCATTAGGAGGGGCTGACACTTGGCCCAGGAAGATCTGATGGTTTTGAAGATGGGATGTAACCTCCCTTTTTGGCTTTTAGTAAATAAGCAAAGGTTTCTTGAGTTAATATTCTGGAAGGAATACTCAGTATTCAATTTCAGTATTCTCAAGAGAGCATTAAAAAGGATGAGAAAAGGAGAGTCTAGGTTAGAGTAAACTGCCACCATCAGTTCCTAAAATCATAGTATTTCAAACTAGGCCTGGGAAATGATGAGATTCCTCATCATTTTATAGACAAGGAAAGTAGGGCTCAGAGGGATTAAGTCACTTGCCCAAGGTAGTGAATGACAGAGGGCTCCTGAGCCCAAACATGATGTTTTCACCCTATACTATATAAATAGTATTTTAAGTTATATGCAATATGTACGAAGACTTTATCATTTTTAAACTATTTTATATATTTTTTTTTTAATAAAATCTCAAGCTCATCATTGTTTTCTACGTGTGACGGTCTTTTGTAGTCAAGGCAGAGTAGACAGGCTTATTTCTGAAGCAGACTCCCGAGCCACTGTGACTTACTTGCCACTCTTAGAAGAATCTGAAAAATGACAGGCACGTGATAGGTCCTCACTGAACACCGATGAAATGACCATCACTTGCGAGAGCAATACTCCTGCTTCTCTTTAGATTCCAACAGGTGCTCTAGAGACAAAGGTGGGGTCCGCCCTGGGAGATGTAAGGAGTGGGGAGACAGGATTCTGCTGCTTTGCCTGGAGAATCTCGGGTCATCTCACCACAAGACTCAGTAGGTGCTCATCTTTTTAGTTGTCCAGTGGAAGTGACAGGCAGGCCCCTATATTTCCCATTTTTATCACTTTGGTCTCTGGTTAACTGTGACCACTGATGACTTCAGCCCTTGTAAGATTTTGAAGCACAAATCATCCCTGTTCTGCTTATCTGGTCCTTACCTGGGCATAAAAATCCAGACCACAAAGAAGATTAACTTTGTCAACTTCATAAACCTTTTTCTTCATGGGAATAGTCACCCACAGGCTTCTTTTAAATAAGGAATTCCTGTGGTGATGTGTCTGTATATGTGGGGACAGTAACAAAGTGCTCTAAAGGATGTCGTAAGAGTTGAATGAAAAAAGAAACGAAAACTATTTAACACAGGACTTGGCATATAATAAATGCTGAAGAAGTGTTGGCTTTTTAAAAGTGTTTTTATAATTTTGTTTAATTTGCCTACACATTTATAGGAAGCCAGTGGTACTGTGGTATAAAGTGGTAGACAGTAGGAACTCCTAAAAATCAACATACCTGATTCTTATTACTGACCTTATTGTTTTGGGCATCAAATATTAAGCTTGAAGTTCAGACTCACCTTGATAGGCACTGGAGGCAATCAGTAATGCTCACCTCACACGTGGATACACATAGGTGCATGCCCACCTCTCCTTCTCCCCTGAACACAGCCTTCACGCTTTAACCTGTCTGACTCCCCATCTGCCTTCCCACAGATCCCCCCCAAGTCCCCACACAGTTGGAAGACATCAGGGCCTTGCTTTCAGCCACTGGACCGAACCTTCCTTCAGTGCTGACATCTCCTCTGGGAGCACAGCTGGTCCTGGATCCTGGGAATTCTGCTCTCCTTGGTGAGTCCAATTCTCTGGAACGTTGGGCAGGAATCCAGGGCTGGACAGGATTTATGGATGGGTGACTGCTTGCAGGTGGGAGGGAGGCAGCAGTAGGGGGTAGCCAACAGGAAATCACTAAATTGCCTACAGAATCCAGACTCACCAGTGGAAACTTGGCTGACTTTCCATGTGAGGTGAGTGCAGATCTTAGTCTGGACTCTAGCTTGTCTAGATTCCAACATGGCTCCTTTCTGAATCCTCTTGGGCTGATGCCACAGTCCAGATCCTCTCAATCAGATTGACTCACTCAACAGTAAATAGCAAAGCAGTAAAAATAGCTCCTCCACCCCCCTCTCCCCTTGCCAACCATGCCTCAGTATGCCCCCATGACCCTCTCACAACTAAACTAGAGCTATAATCAGCTTTCAAGAAGAAAAAGCTAGACAATTCTGTTTAGGCCAGCTGTCTGTAGGTAGGGCCCAAAACCAACCCAGATGGGCTCCTCCAAAGCAAGTGTTTAAAAAACTTTACCAAGTACAACTTCCCTGACACCTGTCATTGGGAACCTTCACCAAGTTATTGCCCATACGGCTGGTGCCCTCTGGTAACAGAGAAGTATTGCAAAGTCATCCTGCCCTGGGCCCTTCACACCAGAAACATGGAGATGCCACAGGAACCTCTACACTCCAGTCATGACCTCTGGAGATGGTCACGGTGGAAAAGAAGAAGTATCTTCCATCAAAGGCCTGGGGAAAAAAAACAGGTCTACACAATGGGGGACATCCTCATGCTAATTCTTTTGTGGCCCCAAATGTTGATAATGGGGACTATGATAATGGGGACTTTGGCTCAAAGTTGAAAGTTTCTCTATTCTCATCCCCACCGATAAGCAAGGAACAGGAAGCCAAAAGGTTCCTAATCATATTGGTGATTGCTTATCAACATGGCCACAGGGACTGATATCTCTAGGATGACAACACAGGAAGATTACCTTCGGTTCTTATTATCATCTAAAATTAACAAAGAATGCTCATAGCATATGACCACGTGGCAAAAGCTTACAATTTTTTTTATTTCTGATCTTACCTTAAGAATAAGACACAGAGGCAATGACAAGTAGCCCTGTTTCCTGTAAGTTACACAAGCGTGGCATTGAGCTTTTCTACATCGTGTTGATCAGAATTCATAGAAGTTTCAAATTGCTTTTTTGTTGGCTTATAAATGGTAAATTTATTCTAAATTAATGTGAGCATAGTAAACTTTTTTTATTTTAGACTCATCACTATACGAAATTGTCATAACTATTAATCATAGCCCAGTCACTAGCAGAGTGCACAGCAATTGTTTATTTTCAAGTTTCAACAACCTTGGGACACTCAGGTGCCAGTCAGCATGCTGGAAAAATTAACCTGCTCATATTTTTCCATGATAGTTTTACTTTCTTTCTCCCTTATTCTGGAATAATATTTTGTCTCGTTGTTGCCATTAGCAATAAGAACTTATTGTGCTTTATGCGGCTGCATTCCCTTGCTAGTCTATAGTGCTTTGTTACCTTAGACTGGTATTTAAATCTAACAGTTAAGAGACACCTTAACACCCTAGTTCACATCCAGACTGCTCCATTTGAATGAGACAGTGAGTCAGTAACCATAAAGGCCCTGAGTGTAACTTCTTGGGCAACACGGACTCTAGCAGCGAATGTTGATGTCGTGCCAGCACTATAGAAGTAAGAGGGATCTACATGGAATTGTGGAGATGAAGTAAGAAATGACGTCAGGTATCAAGACTCTGAAAAGTAGGTCACTTGAAACATACCAGGGCCTAGATCTGTTGGTCGAATTGCTCTTATTTAGACTAGTTCCCATCCCTGGCTCCTCTTGGTGGCCCTTTGAGACCAGAGTGTGTGTTCTGGGTACAAAAATAGGTCAGGGAGGCAATTCTGTGTAGCGCTGCTGAGAACTCTGAATGGCAAACAGTGTCAAAGACTGTTATTAGACTAAGGAAATAGATTTACTGTGTGGGAAATGGGGACAGATCTTTAGAGGGCTTTAAGTAGGAAAATGATATAGTAAAAGTAATATTTGACAGACTTAATCTGATATTCTGTAAGAGTAACCAATAGTGGGAGCAATTCAAGGAAGAAATCCTATTTTGAGAGTAACAGATGTTCTAGACCGGGATGGAAATATGTGGCAAAGATACTGTTAACTGCCCCTGCCACAACCTACACATTTCCAATCAAACATGACATTCTTTTTCATCAGCCCAGGTGCTGCCTTGGAATTCATTTTAACATTCCCACCAAGCATGGTGGCAGTTGATATATAGGATGAAAGTCATTTGTCAACCCCGTTGTATCCAGTAAACGGTGACATTCCTGTATGTGTATTTCTACCATCTATCAGACCGGTTGTCTGCATCAGATTCAGAGAACTTCATGATTCTGTGGCATACGGACAATAACTCATGGACCTTGATTCTCATGTTTTCATGGCAGAAGGAAAAAAGGGAGATGTGAGGTTTTTCAGAGCCATAGATCAGAGCTAACTCTTCTTGGTTAAGACTCAAGTGTTGAGATTCCCAGTGGGTGGGCTATTCCAATAATGACTATTTTAGTTGACAGACACTCTGGCATTGACCTCACTTCAAGCCACTGCTGGAACTTTCAAGAAGGAATGTTGATTGAGCAACATGTGCATGGGCCTATGTGGGACTCACTTTCCATAACTGTAAGTGAAGACTTGGGACCAGTGAGTCTCTGTTGCTCTCACACCCTTTGTTGTATGACACAGACTTAGAAAATGCCCAGTGGAGGCTCAGCCATGCAGAGTGGACCCAACCTAAACAGATTCATTGTCCTAGGCAAGACGGGTGCTGATTTTCTTTGCCCTTATTTTACAGCTGTCCTTTGTGCTGGGAGGCCTGAACTGTGCCAACTGCTGTGTATGGAGGGCAAGGCCCATGCCACCCCTTTTAGTGGTCCAGGTCTAGGTCCTGGGGCTCCAATTTTAGAGCAGCAGCATCTCAGGCCTCCCTGCAGCATCTACACCTTTTGGCAGCCTTCTGTTAAAAATTTTTTTGGTTGCTAAGACTCAAAATTAATATTTCTCACAGTATCATTTATAGGGCATTAGCATTTGTATTTTGCAAAAAAAAAATAACTTTTATTGGAGTTTCCCTTAGAGCAATATATTTTCATTGTAGAACAATTAAAAATAGAAGCAAAAATAAAAAACTAAAAATTGTCTATAATTGCCTAGCCCAGATAAAATGAGTACAAATATCTTTTTCCAGCCATTAATATACACATCATACATACCTTTTGTCTACAATGAACTCATACTCTATATGCTGCTTGCAACTTTTTTCACTAACTGGTATATAGCAATTATCTTTCCATGTCTCTATGCTTCTATAGTTTTAATTTTGAGGGCTGTTTTGGTAGGAGGTATCATACATTCAACCAACTCTAACGTTGAACTTTTAGATTCCTTGCAATCTTTTGCCAATATAAAAACATAGATGTGGTGAATATTCTTATTCTTAAAATGTTTGTGTACACCTCTTGGCATAAATTTCTAGAAGTGGAATTATTATGTCAAAAGTTTTGTATATTTTAGTTTTTGCTCTTTTCAAATTGCCCTCCAAAAAAGCGTTATCTATTTATATGTGCACAGCACAATGTGAGAATTCTCACTTCCCTAAAATATCATGAACAGTATATATGACCAAGAGTTTTTACATTTACCATTTAAATTGGTAAATACACAATAGTATAAAATACAATATGAAAATTATGCCATTTAAAATTTTTATTTACGATGTTTAAAAATTCTTGGTTTTAATGTTTATTAATCGTTTGCATTCATTTATGAGTTGCCTGTTCAGGTCCTTTTTCATTGATTGGTAGAAACCTATCTTACTTTAATGATTTGTAAGACACAATACATATTTATATATGTTTGACATATATTTGACATAAAAGTTTTTAACAGCCTTAATGAGAGATAATTGGCATTGGTATAAATAAATACAACACATTTTAAGTCTAAAATTTGATGTTTTGATACACAGATAAATCCATGAAACCATCACTGCTGTCAACATAATGAACATACTCATCATCCCCAAAAGTTACTTTTATAAAATCATGCCTTCACACCTTTGCCCCACCCCTCATCTACCCCCAGCAACCACTGATCTGCTCTCAGTATAGATCAGATTATATTTCTAGAATGTTTTATAAAAGGACCCATACTGTAGGGAGAATGGCTTCTTTTGCCCAGGATAATTATTTTGGCATTCATCCATATTGTAACATGCAACAGTGCATCTTTTTGTCAACTAGTGTTCCGTTGTACACATAGACTATAGTTGGTTTAATCACCCACTTGTTGAGGAACAGAATGGTCATTTCCCATTTCTGGTTGCTACAAATGAAAATGCTGTAGGTATTCACGTACCCTTCTTTCTATGGACACACACTTTCATCTTTCTTGATTAAACACCTAAAAGTGAAAGGGCTGCATCATATAGTAGGTGTTTGTTCAACATTTTAAGAAACAGCCAGACTTTTTTAAAGCAGTTGTACTACTCTACATTCCTGCTGGCAGTATCTGGCATTTCTAGTTTCTCCACATCCTAGGCAACACAGACTATAGTTAGTCTTTAATTTGAGACCTTCTACTGGGTCTGTAGTGGTTTCCTGTTGTGGTTTTAATTTGTATTTCCCTAATAGCTAATAATGTTGAGCATCTTTTCTTGTGCTATTTGCCATCCTGATTTCTTCTTTGGTGAAGTGTCTATTCAGTTTTCTTCCCTTTTTTTTTTTTTTTAATTGGGTTGTTTGTTTATTGAATTTTGAGAGTTCTCCATATACCTTAAAGGCAAGTCTTTTATTAGATATATAATTTTCAAATATCTTGTCCCAGTCAGTGGATGTCTTTTTTATTCTTTTAGTGTTTTTCAAAGAGCAGAAGATTTTAATTTTGATGAAGTCCCACCTATTATTTTTTTTTATTTTATAGATGGTTCTTTTGCAGTTGTATTTAAGAAATTTTCCTACTTCAGGGTCCCAAAGATTTTCTTCCATGTTTTCTTCCAGAAGATTTATATCGATATTGTATGGATTTAGGTTTTACAGTTAGGTCTATCATTTCTTTTGAGTTTGTTTTTACCAAGGGTGTGAGGTATATACTGAAGTTCATTCTTATGCATATGGTTACCCAACTTGTTCCACTACCATTTGTTGAAAAGATTATTCTTTCTCCACCCAATTGCCTTGGCACCTTTGTGGAAAATCAGTTGTCATTATATGTGTGGGTATATTTCCAGCCTATTCTGTTTCAGTGATATATTTGTCTCTTTACATCAATACCACATTCTACCCAACACCCTATGAATCATGAGGTTTTCCAGTCTGGCTGATAGGAACAGGTGCTATTCTGTACCCTGTGTGAGCCCCAGAAGCTGCTACCTCTAATTCTTTCCCTTTTCCCTGCCTCTGGTAGTTCTTCACAGGTATGCACTGATGTGGATTCTATTGAATACGCAAGGCGGACCTTCTGCAGATTTCTGGAATTCATTTATTCATTCGATCTCCCTCTCTCTTTCTCCGTCTGTCTGTCTGTCTGTCTCTCTCTCTCTCTCTCTCTCTCTCTCTCTCTCTCTCTCCAGTTCTCTCTTCTCTGATAGTCCATTCTGTAAACTCAAGCCACCTTGATCTCCTGTGCTTTCAGCTCCCTCTCCTAAACTCAGGAGTCCACTGGGCTGCACGTGGGTTTTCCTGTGTTGCAGCCTGGAAACCCTCTCAAGGCACTAAGCTGGGGAAACATAGGGCTCACCTTGTTTTATTTCCTATTTCTCAGGGATCAATGACATTCATTGCCTAATATCCTGAAAACCACTGCTTTATACATTTTGTTCATTTTTTAATATTTTAAGCAGGAAAGTAAATTCATTCTTTTACTCCATTTTGCTTGGAAAGAGGCATACACATATGTGCAAGATATGTGTGTGTGTGTGTGTGTGTATATATATATATATGTATATATATATATATATAAGTGCCTGTAGATGTATACACACACACATATATATTATGTGTATGTTTTAAATATTTGCCTAGACTAAGCTGATACCCAAATTTTGCAATCACATTCTAGAAGTATTACATAAGCACTTTTTTTTTTTAAATTTTTTTTTTTAACGTTTATTTATTTTTGGGACAGAGAGAGACAGAGCATGAGCGGGGGAGGGGCAGAGAGAGAGAGGGAGACACAGAATCGGAAACAGGCTCCAGGCTCCGAGCCATCAGCCCAGAGCCTGACGCGGGGCTCGAACTCACGGACCGCGAGATCGTGACCTGGCTGAAATCGGACGCTTAACCGACTGCGCCACCCAGGCACCCCTACATAAGCACTTTTAAGAGATAATGTTTTACAGGCTTGGCAAACTATAGTCCCTGGGCCGAATCTAGGTCACTACTTATTTTTATAAAGTTTTATTGGCACACAGCCACACCCATTTATTTACCTTTGTATTGTCTATGGCTTCTTTCATACCATAATGGCCGAGTCAAATGCTTGTGACAGAAACCATATGGCCTAGAAGACATATGCCATATGCGGTGCCCAAGTCAGAGACAGTCCTCCTGACCTCTCTACTGGAAACTCATGTTAGGCTAGTCCCACAGAGCCAAACAGCACAGCCTTTTCTCATACCTTGTGATTTACCAAGAGAAGAGCGATTTAGGCATTCCAACCTGGGTTTGCAAAGTAAAGTTTTTCCAGGAAAGAAATCATTGTGCCTGGCCATTCTCCCCAGCCAGGGCTCAAGGGTCACAGCCAACACACACAGTAGCATCTCAGCAGCGTCAGCATGCTCCCCAGGGCCCTGCATGGTAACAGCCCCACCTCTCAGAGCCCTTCCATCCCTGGAGAAGCCAGACAGGGAGGCCAAGGGCCACACACCACAGCCGGGCAGTGGTGTTTTCCTTCTGGCCACCTGAGACAGGTGGCCTGCCCATTTTCTTCTCTGTTCATTTGAAGTGCCCAGAATTGCACAGCCTGGCTGGTATAGATGCAGTTCCTACAAATCCTACCACGTCAACGAGGGAGCTGTAGCTGGAATATACGGGACCCAGGTCTGGAGCCTAAGGTGGAGTTTATATTGTTCTCATACAAACCCCTGAAGGTAGGAGGATGTTTCAGAAAACAGTTGAGTAAATATTAATGTTTGAAGTTGAAAGCCTTGGTAAAGGGCCTAAGAAGGGACTATCTCAAAGATAGATCAATTTGCTCCTTGAATAAAATATTTATTGAGTGCCTATTATGTGCCAGCCACTGTGCTAGGGCCAGGGACACACAGTAAATAAGATAAATCTAGCTCTCATTCATTCAAGAAAAATTTATTGAGCATTTCCTATGCATTAGGCACTAATCTAGATCTGAAGAAACAGTAATGAAGCACATTAACATGTGCCCTCATGTGGTCTGAATTCTAGCAGGGGCACTTCGAGTCTGGCAGGGAAAGTAATTCAAGTAGGAAGACTATGATCAAAAGAGTAAGAACTGGTGCTTTGGGGACACTTGAGGAGGGGATATTTGCCCTGGGATTGGAAGAGAGGCTGGAAGTTATGAGAGAGCATTCCAGTCAGAGGAGTTCCAGAGCATTTCAAGGCAGAGGAACCAGCAGAGGTTCTAAAGCAAGAAAGCCTAGAGTATTTGAGGAAGTGTCACAGCCATAACTAAGGGCAGAGTGGCCTCAGATGAAGCTAAAGAGAGAAGCAAGAGCAAGTTTCTGGCACTCTGTGAGCCCTGGTAAGACTTTCACACTCTGCACTAAATGCAGTGGGAAGTCTCTGAATGGTTTAAAAGCAGGAGAGAGACATCATCTCATTTGTGTTTTTATTTATTTTTTTTTAATTTTTTTTTAACGTTTATTTATTTTTGAGACAGAGAGAGGCAGAGCATGAACGGGGGAGGGTCAGAGAGAGAGGGAGACACAGAATCAGAAGCAGGCTCCAGGCTCTGGGCCATCATCAGCCCAGAGCCTGACACGGGGCTCGAACTCACGGACTGTGAGATCGTGACCTGAGCTGAAGTCGGACGCTTAACCGACTGAGCCACCCAGGCGCCCCTCATTTGTGTTTTTAAAAGCTTGTTCTGGTTACTGTGACGGGGATAGGTTCTAGGGAAGAGACTAGATGGAGTCCACCATTCAGGAAGTATTCCAGGTAAGAGATAATGATAGGTGAGAGTCGAGAGCTGGAGAGAATGGAAAGAAGTGAACTAATTCAGGGACATGTAGGACATAACACTGATAGGACATGGCAGATAGGTTAACATGGGAGGTGGGGGTGGGCAATAGTAATCCATACAATTCTCAGTAAAGCTCATGTACCTCCTATGTGATAATGACACATTTCAGACCACTCAAGTCAACATGTTGGAATAAAATGGAGAGCTACCTAGGTGTGTGACTGCAGAGAGCATTGGTGTGAAGAGAAGGACAGTCAAAGCTTCTGTTATTAAATCCTGGTTCATTTCCTTAACACACCTGTCCAGTTTCCATTCGATGCTGGGCCTTGTGCCCTCTCCCAGCCTTAGAGGATCTCAGAAGCAGTAGGAAAGAGAGAAAAGTCAGCCATGTGTGAGAAAATCTCTGAAGAGTTGCAAAAAAAAGCCAGGGGAGTGAGGACCCCTTTCTCTGGTGAAGGAAAATCAGCAGGCTTCAGAGAATTGTTCAAACTCAGTCTTAAATGATGAGTAAAAGCATTCCAAGCACTGAGGCAACAGACACATACTTACTGTGTTCCTTCTGTGTTCTGGGGCACCATTGAAGGCACTGGGGATGTAGCAGGGAACAAAATAAAAATCCTTTCTCTCACATAGCTTTCATTGTACTAAGGGAAATAGAAAATAAACACAATGACGTAAATGACACAGTATATTAGAAGGTATGGAAAGTGGAGTATATTAGATAAGTGCTATGGAAAAAAAATAGAGCAAGAAAGATGGAAAGTGCTGATATGGGAACAAGGATGCAATTTTAAATTAGATTGGCAGGAGAAGGCTCACAAAGAAAGTAATCTTTGAGCAAAGACTTGAATGTGAGCTATTGAGCCTTGCATACATCTGGAAGAAAAGAAGAGGGGAGATGAGGGGAGAAAAGGGAAGGAAAGGGGAGAGGAGGGAAAGCTGTGGAAAAGCCAGTGTGGAGTCTTTGAGGCAGGGACATGCCTAGTGTGTTCAAGGATCAACAAAGAGGCTAGTGTGGTGTTGCCGGAATGGAGTCATCGGGGTTGTGTGTGAGAGAGAGAAGATCAGAGACGTAACAAGGCTGAGGGCAAATTGTGTAAGGCCTTGTAAATGGTCATGTTAAAATAACAGTGAGAGAAAAAAACTATAAATGCCCAAATTTATAAACAGACTCAATATCGCATTGAGCATCATGGGCTTTTCCAGGATTAGGCAAGGGCAGGCAGAAGTGATTTCTTTTATTGGAAACCATGCAGCCAGCTGAATGTTATATAGCTGACTCTAGTAAAACAGAGGTTTATCAGGCTGGCTCTGGTACAAGCCAATATTGCTGCTTAATTTGACTCACATGTGTTGGGCACCTGCTACATCTACCTGGCTCTGAGCTGGGCTTCTACAGGCACGTGCCTGGCCATTTCTTTCATCAAGGACGAGGTTCCCAGTTGCACGAGAGTCACTGAGAAGTTAAAAAAAAAAAATGTCCTAGGGGCACCTGGGTGGCTCAGCCAGTTAAGCATCCGACTTCGGTTCAGATCATGATCTCATGGCTCATGAGTTTGAGGCCCCGGTTGGGCTTTCTGCTGTCATTGCAGAGCCTGCTTCAGGATCCTCTGTCTCCCTTCTCTTTGCCCCCACCCCTGCACACGTGCACTCTATCTCAAAAACTAATAAACATTTAAAACCCAAAAAATGTCCTACCTGAGACCAATTAATACAGAATTTCTGGGGGTGGGGGTAGACATCAGTCCTTTTGAAAACTGATTCTCAGAGCTTGAATGGACTTTAAAAGTCACTTCTGCATCCCTTTCTACTTATGTAGAGACTGATATGGGAAAATGGGAGGCTTTATCATTTAGAAAATTTTAAACTGGTATTCAAGCCTCCTTGCTATTCAGACCTATCCTCTACATTTATCCTTCCATCTTATTCCTATCTCAAATGATCCCTCCATTCCAATCAAAATGTTCCCTAGTAATTGCCATGGCTTTGAGCTTTCCTTGCCTGGAATACCCTCCCCTGCCCCTTCATTTCTGGCTGTATCCTAGAAGTCTTCAAGGCACAGTTCAAGCCATTCTGTGAAACCTTCTTGCAGTGCTCCAGCCTGAACTGATCTCTCCTGCTGACCTCCTGAGGCATCTACTCCAGACCAGGGTTGGGCAAACTTTTTCTGTAAAGGACCAGATAGGAAGGAAGTACTTTATGCACTGAGAGCCATAAGACGCCTATCGCAAGGACTCAACTCTGAGGTGTAAACAGCCATAGACCGTAAGAAACAAATGAGTGTAGCTGTGGTCCAATAAAAGTTGATTTCCAAGGATCCAGACCATAGCTGAATAGTCAACCCCTGCTCTAGACCACTGATAGGACACTGAGCTTTCCACATTTTCTATTATTAAAGGTATTTCTCATTTGTGTCAGGTCTCCCCACTAGATTCTAGGTCCTGGAGAGAAAAGAGGCTGTCTAAATAGTCTCAGGTGATTTAAAACAATGTTAGTAGGTAGGGGCACCTGGGTGGCTCAGTTAAGCATCTGACTTCGGCTCAGGTCATGATCTCATGGTATGTGAGTTTGAGCCCCGCTTCGGGCTCTGTGCTGACAGTTCAGAGCCTAGAGCCTGCTTTGGATTCTGTGTCTCCCTCTCTCTCTGCTCCTCCCTCATTCATGCTCTGCCTCTATCTCTCAAAAATAAATAAAAGTTAAAAAAAAAACTTTTTTTAAACAGGGTTAGGTAGCAGGGCCTTGGCTGAGAAAGCCTCTTGAGTCATTTCCATCTCATTTCTATTACAATTATAACTTTATCATCTGTCCCACATACTTCCACCCTCGCCCCACCCTGTACACTTCCTGATTATTCTGGTACAGACTGGATTGAGCACTTCCTGCACCCCATTATGAGGCAATTCACACAGCAACAGTCAGTGAGTACCCTCGGCCACATCTGTTGGGAAACCACTTTTCATATGATTGTTTGGAAAACTAAGATCATCACTGTTTCCTCTCTAAAGATAGTTATGGGAACAGCAAGTTCTGATGGCCAAAAGTTAGGTAAAAAAATTAATCCACAATGGGGGACCGCCCCATCAGAAATTACAGACATGGCAAACAAAAGTGATGCAGGGAAAAAAATAGGAAAGGGCTAGCATACTTAATGAGGAGAAGGATAGAAGAGGAATTTATCCTGACCCTTTTTGAAGAGACATGAGTTGGCATCTGTTTCCTCATTTATATGGAAAGCCTGAGGTTTTATGTCACAAGGAAAATGCTTTTGATTTCCTATAGCTTTGCCCACAAAAAGAATATGCTTTGCTATTAAGAAGAAAGGTCAGCATTTGTGGTTGTTATGGCACATGCTTATGCACTTTTGTCTTTTCTTTTTAATAAAATCCAAAGTAGAGAATAGAGACCCCATAGGGACTGCAGGAAGCTCTGTAGCACATATACTATAAAACTGAATCAGTATTTCAGAGGGCATTTATGAGGAAGCCACAGGAAGGAGCACTGTGGTTCTTTAGATTGGAGTGAACATCCATAAATTTAAAAAGACACCAGAGCATAAGTGACACTTAAAATAGTTGGACACAGAAAGCGAGGCAGTAAATCTCCCTGCCTGGCCACTGTTCCAAGCCACAGCAAGCATCCAGGCACGAGCTTATTTTAAGACTCCAATAGTCAGGAAATGGGGACCTTGAGAAACTTACACTTGCCCCTGCCCTTTCCTGGCACAAGGACACAGTTCGCAGACCCATCTGCCCTCCCCGCCATGTTTAACAGGAATGACGTGAATGAGTCGGATGTCCCAGAAATAGACTGGTATTGAAAGTCCATCAGTGGGAAAATGAGGAACTCTCCACTTTACCTAATAAATCCTTCCTCAACCCCGAACTGGCTTTTGAAAATACTGACTCTGGTTCCATGCCTTCCTGCATCTATGTGGTGTAGAGGCAGTTTTACATCGTGCCCAGAGGCAGATGGTAGAAGGGAAGACAGGATCATGAACCTAAGACCCCCTGCCTTGGTTCCCATCCTACCTTGTACAGTGAAGAGCACAGGGGTAGTGCCTCAGTTAGAAGACCTGTTGCCAAATCCTCAGTTATAAATAATTGTCTTAGTCCATTCAGGCTACTATAACAAATGCTACAGAATGGCAGAAATTTACTTCTCAGTTCTGGAAACAGGAAGGCAAGAATCATGGTGCCTGCATGGTCATATTCTGGTGAAAACCCTCTTCCTGGTTCATAGCCAGCACCTTCCTGGTGTGTTCTCACAAAGTGGAAGGGGCTAGGGATGGATCTCCATAGTCTCTTTCATAAGAACACTGACCTTTCCATGAGACTGCCACCCTTATGATTTATACACTCCCGAAGGTCCTCTGTCCTAATACCATCACACTGAGCATTAGTATTTCAGCACATGAATTAGGGAGGGGGGACACTAACATTCAGAACATAGCAATAATGCCCATCTTGCAGAATTAATTATGATAAAGGTTAAGTGAAATCATATCACATGCAACCTGCCCAGTTTAATCTTGGTACAAAGTGGATACTAACTTATGTTAATTTCTTGCCTCTATCCTTTGCTTCCCTTTGAATCTATGAACCAAGAAGTCCGTTCTCTTCTTCACTGTGGTCTGGCACAAGTTCTTCTTTATAGGATCAGAGTTTGTTGCCATTTTGAGCGTACATCACTGGCTAAAAATCATTCAGGGTTCATTGTATGCCAGATGCTAGGTTGGAACAGACAAGCACAATGTAGGCCCCCTGACATCCAGAAACTTCTTATCTAGTTAGAACATATCAACACAGAAGGAATGATAAGAAAGCAGTAGAAGTTGACAAGGAGAAAGAATAAAAAGCACTAAATGGTTGCTCTGTGAATTTGGAATAAAAGACCAAGGTTTCAGTTCTCTTTTGAAAGTTCTATTCCCATCTATCCACCTCAGTCCCATGCTCTGTGTTGGGGCCCTTCACGTGCACATTGGAGTTTGCACATCACTGTGGTTAGGAGTGCAGACTTGGTCAGAATGCCTGGCTCGGCTGCATGGTAACAGCTGTATGACCCTGAGCAAGTTCTGGAAGTTCTCTCTGCCTTTGACTGTAAAATGGAGGTAATAACTGCATATACCTCCAGGGCTTTTGAAAGGAGTAAATGAGGTAATACGTATAAAGTGCTTACAATGGTGCTTTGGCACACAGTAAATGCTCAGCTAATGCTAGTCGTTAGTATCTTGGCAGTACATGCTCTTGCCCCAGCCCTCCTCTTCTTGAAGTGGGAGAACCAAGAAACTTAAGAATGCCCTGGGGATACTGTATTATATACCTGAAAGTTGCTAAGAGAGGAAATCTTAACCGGTCTTCCACAAAACAGAAATGGTAATTAGGTGATGGAGGGGTTAGCTATGGTGGTAATCATTTTGCAATAAACAAGGGTGTCAAATCAACACGTGTTGTACAACTTAAACAATTTTATATGTCAATTATATCTCAATAAAGCTGGAAAAGGTGGGGGAGTGGGGGAGAATGCCCTTAGGGGCCAAGTCCTGAAGGCAGAGATGACCTACCTTTCCACTAACTTACCCATTTTATGCTGTTCATTTTCCCTTTATTTACTAGCTAATTTATATATTTACTAATTTAACATACTTTTTGGTCAGGTTCCCTCAGACAATTTCAGCCTATCTCAGATAAATTAAGCAAGAAAAAGGGAAGGGCTTTTGCCCACTACTGAAGCAAAAGGATGAAAAGGGTGTGAACTTTGGAATAGGACTTGAACAATGGTTAAGTCACATAACCTTTATGGGCCTTCCTTTCTCATGAGTAAAATGGGTTGATAACCCATCTCTGAGGACCAATTTGAGAGTCAAATGAAATTAAATATGTAAAAAATTTTTGTAAACTCTAAAGTACTCTATGAGCCCTCATCCTGAGGCTAGAGGTAAGGATGGAGGTAAAGGTGGGATTTCTAGAACCCCAAAGAGAAGGCAGAATCTCAGGGATTCTGGACTATTTGAGAAGACCCTAGCTTCCAGCCGAGAGCAGTTTCCTTACCTGTTTCTCTTTGCTACGTACTGGAACATAGATTGCATTGTTGTTTTTTTAACCCTTGGGAGACTGTTGCTGATAAAATATAGAGGACTCAAAGCACCCGAGCTGACTTCATGGAAAAGTGGGACCTGAGCAGCACCAGGACTTACGGGATTAGACAGGCCAAGAAAGGGACACAGGTGTGAGTTAGGCATCCCTCATGAGAGACAGGGAGTAGTATAAAGCAGAAGACACAGTCCTATTCTACATCTATGGGCTTGGCCCATGGAATACAGATGCCTGGACTCACTTGTTGTTTTTTGAGACAGAATGGAATGGAATGGAATCAAAACTCAGCCAGGATCTTGTCTCGTATCAGTCACCTGTTGCCACTTGTAGGAGGTTGCAATCTTTTATCTTTTTGTGTGTTATGCCTGCTGTGTTCAGGAAAAGTTTGGAAAAGCAGAGTTTGGAAAAAATTAGGGAAATCAAGTTTGTTTAACCTCTTACCAGAATTAGCTTCAGTTTCTTTTGTGAAGCAGAATTATCACCCGGCTTCTGCTTTGTAGTACCTTTTTCTCTCATGAATAAGAAGTCATTCCCAACACACACACATACTCCTTAACTTCTTGTTACCCATGGATATTGGCCTTAACACTAAAATTTGAGGGCTTCCTTTGACTTTAAGGCTCTTAGAGCTTTAAACAAAAAAAAGCAGCCCATTCAATTGTTCTTTGCTCTTGAAAGGAAAACAAAAAAGAGGAAGGTAGTTTTCTTGAGAGCATCAGTTTTAATGTCCTCTTTTATGTCAAAAAAGTACTTTCTAGATACATAAGAAACTGGGAACACTGGTGCCCTGTGAGGAGAGGAACCATGTAGCTGGGGAAAGATGAGGGGGAAATGAGAGGGAGAATTTCAACATTCCATTTAGTTACCCTTTAAATTTTGAATCATATGAAGTATTTCGAAGTATATGTATTAACTATTCAAGAATAAATGAATAAAATCTGGGCTGGAAACCTAGCACAATTCCACAAATATTTCATACACCTCCACTCTATGCCAAGAATTCCACATCTTGGGGCCCTGGGTGGCTCAGTCATTTGAGTGCCTGACTCTTGATTTTGGCTCAGGTCCTGATCTCACAGTTTTTGGGATCAAGCCCCACGTCAAGCTTCACACTGACAGCATGGAGCCTGCTTGGGATTCTCTCTTTCCCTCTCTCTCTGCCCCTCCCCCACTCACACTCTTCCTCTGTTTCTCTCTCCCTCTCTCAAAAAAAAAGAATTCCACATCTTGATCATCACTCAGCTTATGCTCTAGGTCTCCCATTCTATGGATACACAGGACAAACAACTTGGATAAACACCTTGGACAAACAACTATGGATACACAGGAAAACATCCTCCATTTGCTGGTAGAAAGGAGAGCAAGGCAGTGAGTCAGAATCACATCTCAGCTCCCTTAAAATCCTAATGAGGTTACACACTGGTATAGTTGGGTTCTGGTTTTGTTTGTGTTCTCATGGGTCGTCTGAGAGAGAAATTTTGCCAGGATATCCCCATGCTAGGAGCACACGTAGCATTCCTAAATATAGAAGAGGATTTGCACCATCTCTGAAAACCTACTCAGCTGAAAAGAATTTTGTTGACCACTTGCTGTTCCCTATCCACTACAGCCTGTCAGAGCAAATCTTAGAAAGTAGATTCAGTCCAAAGGGAAGAAATGATGACAATAATAATTGTACTCTTATGCTAGAAACATAACCTAGTAAGATGTCTGTATCTGTTTAAAAGTCTAAACTCTCTTTCATCATTCACCTTTACTACTTTATCTCTGAAAGGTACGTAGAAAGACAGGTTTCATTCCAAAAACATCATTCTGTCAAGAACGTTTTTATGTGAAAATCCATTATGATTATGGAATTCTCCATTTCTCTGCGGGCAGTGCCAGCTCAGAAATAATGAGCTCCCTGTGTCTTTTGTTGCCAGGAGATAAGACCAAAAATTCATTCAAGGCCCTTTCTGGAGCATGGCAGGGACCGTCGTGTCTAATGTGTGACTCTTTGAAATGGTATCAACAGAGAGAAGCCGGCACAAGCTTGTCTGTTGTCCTGCCAGCTTCCTGAGCCCAGGAGAAGAATTTAGGCCCAGAAGAAAACGACCACAGTGTTCCTATATGAACAATAAAGACTGCACCCCCTCTTAATTATTTTCCTTGTAATCCTGCTATTCTCAACTTTAATGAACTTTTGCGGTATCTCAGATCCTTGCTCAAAGCCATGCTTCAGGGAGTGACTCGTCCCAGTTAGCTCTGAATGTAAGTCAGGAACATAGAGAGGGCCTCGAGATTTGGGGGAAGATTCTTCTTCTAAGCACACTGAAGTCATTCATAAAATGGTGGAGTTAGAGAGAAAATATGATACAAAGTGAAATTGGAGGTAAAAATAAAACAAAACTTTTGTTTAGAAGTCTTTACAAACTTTTAACTATAAGCTTTTTATATTCAATAAAGCAAAAAACACATCCCATTCCATGACTTTTGAAGGATTTTCCCTCCTTTCTCCACCCAGATTGTCCTCTGAAAATGTCTATTTATCCATTAAACACTACAGACAAAACCTGTAACATAATAACTTTGTTTTACTCAAATGCTGCTATTTTTCCTCAAATCTTTAAAAGTACTTAAAATCTGATGAAACGTATGAGAAATGAAGCTCCATCAACCCCATGTTCTCAACCGTCAGCAATTTTACTGCTTTGGGTGCTGGTGTTTATCAATCCCCCAGTCCTCTAAATCCTAAGGCCTTGGCAGATAGAGAAGGTTTTTTCTCCCACACCTGTTGTTCTTTTTCTTGATTTGGTATAAGAATTGCTTTTTTCATTACCATACTGTTATTTTGACATAATCTCCATTTCACAAAAAAGTTGGAAGTATAACATAAAGAATTTTTTCTACCTGGTCCAAATGAGTTGACAGCACAATACCCCATCACCCAGTGTACATTTCCTTCACGTTGTGGCAGTTGTCCCAATAATGTCCTTAACAGCAAAAGAATCTGTCCCGAATCCCATGCTGCATTTAGTTTTCATGTCTCTTAAGTCTTCTTCAATCTGGAACAGCTCCTCAGGCTCCCTTGACTTTCATGACCTTAACCATTTTGAAGATTATGGGACTGTTATTTTAAAATATGTTCCTCAATTTGGATTTGTCTCAGGTTTCCTCATGATTAGATTCAAGTTATGCATCTCTGGCAGAAACATCACAAAAGTGATGCTGAACTCTTCCCGTTACACCCGATCACATGATCATGATTGCCATTGTACCGCTACGGTTCATGTTAATTCCAATCACTTGTTTAAGGTGGTATCTGCCAGGCTTTTTCATTCTAAAGTTTCCCTTTTTGCCCTTGTAATATGTATTTTGTGAAGAGATGCTTTGAGACTATGTTAAATATTCTGTTCCTCATTTAACGCTCAATTGATTCATTTACTTATTTATATCTGCATGGACTCACAGATTCCTGTCTTATTGAATGGGCTATAATCTATTGCTAACCTGTTCTACTTTTATGCAAGAAATTTCTCAGATTCAGTCATTTAGAGCCTCTTTAAGGTGACTCCTGTACCCTTTGATATGTCCATATGAATCTTTGATAATTTCTTACTCTCTGTCTCATCCTGAAATTTACCTGCTCTAGCCTTGGAGAATTGATATTTAGAAACCCAGATCTCTGACCCAGGTCTGTTCATTGCTTTTGGAGTATCACTGCTCTCAATCCTTCTCAGTGCAGAGAAATGAAAACTGTCTGCCTGTCTATCTATCTATACATATACACATATACACACGTGCAAACACATTTGTTTTATTTCTGTGTCTGTATATTGGGATTCATGAGTCCTTCCTTACATCTCCAACTATTGTCCAACACCACAGTATTTATTCTGTTTTTTACCCTTTCAATATTTGCAATTATCTGTCTCCCACTACCCTTAATGTATATACTTATTTAATCAAACCCTCTCAATATAATCTATCACCACTGTCTCTACCCCCCACAGTTGTGGTCTTTATCCCACTCAGGGTCTGACACCCCTCACCAAGCCATCACCACAATCCTCAGGTAGATGCCGTCTTCACTCTGCTCAGGCCTAGTGCCCCACTCTGGTCTACCATGACTTCCCACCTCCTCCCTATGAATGCTGCTGCCTTCTTTGGCTTCACCTGGTGGCTTTTAGACTTAATTGTTTAAGAGGGGAAAACGGAAAGAAATGGCTGGTGTAAGAATTTATGAACAGAAACCAAATTGCTTCCAGGCTTGAAAGCTAGAGGGTAAAACAGGTAGAGAACAAAAGGGGGCTCTGGACAGTACTTCATCTTTGTATTCTGTGTTGCAGGAAGGATCTGCTTGGCCGGATCACTGGTGACCACCCTCTAAGCCAGGCACTTTTTATAACATCAAGTCTTATGTAGCCAGGGAGTACTAGCATGTTTTATGTTTCTGGATTTGAATAAGAGAATGCTATCATTAGTACCTTTTCCAGCCCTGCTCTCTAAGTCTAATTTTTTTATTTATTTATTTTTTTTTTTAGAAGCTCTTATCCTGGGGACCATGAGCTTTAAGAGGCTGTAAGCTCCCTAGCATATGTGCAAACCTACTTTTCTCTAATAAAACTTTCTTCAGATTCTCAAAGATATCCATGACCCAGCAACACTAACGACTTGCTATACATTAAAAGCTCAAAAACAGATTCAATCTTACTAGTAAATAAATGCAAATAATAATTAGACAATATTAATTAAATATGAGGAGATTGGCAAAGATGAAAAACATTTACAAAATCTGTATTAGTTTCCTATTGCTGCTATAACAAATTTCCCCAAATTTAGTGGCTTAAAACAACATAAATTTATTCTTTTATGGTTGTAGAGGCCAGAAGTCTGAAATGAGTCTTATTTAGCTAAAATCAAGATCAGCCAGGCTGTGTTCCTTCTGGAGTCTCTATAGGAAAATCCATTTCTTTACCTATTCCAGCACCTAGAAGTTACTTACACCCTTTGGCCCTCTTCCATCTGCAAGGCCAACATCTAGCAACTTCTTCACATCTCTCTCTGACTTTGGCCCACTTCCTTTCCCATTATAAGGACTCTTATGATTACATTGTGCCCACCTGAATAATCCAGGATAATCTTCCCTTTCATGATCCTTTCAAGATCCTTTCTTAATCACATCTGCAAAGCCTCTTTTGCCATGCAAGGTAACATATTCATAGGTTTCAGGGATTAGGATGTGATTATCCTTGGAAGATCATTATTCTGCCTACCAACCACAATATCCAATAATCATTTGGCATTTACTGTCATCCATTGTTGCCCAAGGCATAAATTAGTATAACATTTCTGGAGGCAATATATTTTTAAATGATGCTTATTGATCCAGCAATGCTACCTCAGTAATGTAACCTAAGAGATATCTGGATGCAAAGATTATATATACTAAGAAAGTTATTATACCTTAGTTTATATTAATGGAAAATTGGAAACAATGTAATTATGTATAGAGAATTGATTAAACAAAAGTTCTGATGCATTTACACATAGAATCTTAAGCAGCAATTTAAAAGATGTAGACCTATATTCATTGATGAGACTGAGATTTATCAACGTATTCAGTGATATATGTGCACATGTATGATTAGAAGAAACAACATTCATACGATTAGGATTGTTTTATTCTTTTTTTTTTTAATATTTATTTATTTATTTTAGAGAGAGAGCACAAGCGTGGGATGGGCAGAGAGAGGGAGAGAGAAAATCCCAAGCAGGTTCCTTGCTGTTAGCATGGAGCCTGACCCGGGGTTCAGTCTCATAAACTGTGAGATCATGACCTAAGCTGAAATCAAGGGTCAGGTGTTTAACCAACCGAGCCATCCAGGCGCCCCAGGATTATTTTATTCTTATATTTATCTGAATTTCTAACCTATAATGAACATGCACTGGATTTTCTTTAAAACAATTAATTGAGCCTGTTACATAGCAAAGAAGGTATTGAATTCATCTTTCTTCTCTTGTGAAAATGGCAGTTGTCTGTAGAGGTAAAAATACATCCTGCACAGCATTTAGTGGTTTTACTACACTGTGTGGTTCTTAGCATACAGAAACTCTAATGATCTCATACGCTAGACCAGAGTTGGCCCTTCGGCCAAGTCTAGGCTACCACCTATTTGTAATTAAGGTTTTAGTTGGGCACAGCTATGCCCATTTAATTCCCTTTTCATTTATTTATTGTCTGTGGCTGCTTTCAAGTTATAGTGGCAGAGTTGAGTAGTTGTGACAGAGACCATATGGACCACAAAGTCCAAAATATGTATTGTGCAGCCTTTAAAAAAAAAAATTGCCCACTCTTGCTCTAGACTTTCTTATCAACAATGACAAAAAAATCTACTGCTTAGTTTTTAAGAAATTATTTTGACAAAGAGATAGCAATGCGTGAGCACCTTATTGTAAACACTTCTCTTTCAGTCCAACCCTGCAAAATCATAATCGAAAAATGCATTTTAGGAGAAAAAAAAGTCTCCTTACTATAGGAGGAGTTATTTCTTTCCCTATTTCCTGGTATTTCCCAGCTTTAGTCTTTAGAAAGCTCTAGGAGCCAAACAGTAGTGGAATGCTAATTGCACCTTTTAACGTGGAGTGTAGGTACCGGGTGAGGTTACTGAATAACAGGCATTACCTATCCCCATGGTACGTGTTTTTGCTCTCCCCAAGCCTGGATCTTTAGCCTTTCATATCTCTACTGTCCTTGGAATGCCTTTGAGAGCTCAGTGGAAACATTAGTTCTCACTTCCATCAGTTGTATAGAGATTAGGCAAATAGCCCTGTTTCCTCTCCCATTCTAGACCCTCTACTTTCACCTGATGTGAGTGCTTGGAGAATAGGAAAGCCCATAAAGAATGAATTTAATCAATAAGTTCTCTGTTCCCAGCAAAGCATCATGCCCTCTGCCTCACTCAGGGCTACTTTGCCTAGAATCCCAAGTTCCCTAAGGAGACTGCATTGGTTTTAGGGTCTCTAAGTCCAGGTGATTCTTTCCAAGGTCAGATTTGCCCCGAGGGTCTGAACTTACCACTTCAACCTTAAATCACCAGGGAGCACACTAAATGTTCCAAGGGAGTCTGTGCACTGTAGAGGACCAAGGCAGATCTGAGAACCAAACGCAACGAGCATTAGAATCCAAAACAAATCAGTATCAGAAATGTATGTTGCGAGACAAAGAGCAGGCATTTGGACAGCTACTCTCTGCTCTTTAGATCCGTGTCCCATTGCCGTGATGGCTTTTTCAGTCAGGGTTGTAGGTTTCTGACCTCCTCTTCATAGGACACCTCTATTTCTGGGCCCTTCACAAACTACACACTCTTCCGGCTTGGCTGCCAAAGGCCAGACATCACCTGCCAGAACATATTATGACACCAGCAGAGTTAGCCAGCAGCATTCTTGCAAACACTCACCACCAAATCCCTCCCATCTCTCTCCTTTCTCCCTCCACATGGCTCGCATCCCTGCTTCAGCCTGCCTGCTTAACCCTCCCCTTATTCACCTCAGTCACATTGTTTATTATTTTCTTTACTTTGTTGAGGAGTTTCTGGAGTCTCAAGACCCAGGAGGCTTATGTGGGAATAATAAATTCAGGCAAGGTCTTCATGCTCCCCCAGCAGCCCCACCCCTACCACTCACCCTGGAAATGCTCCCCCAGCAGCCCCACCTCTACCGCTCACCCTGGAATCCCTCGTCAGCAGTTACTCCTTCCTGTGACTTGCCGCTGAACTCTGTGGTGTGCCCCAGTCAGGCCTCTGAGGATACCTGCTATGAATATTAGCCATTCTTCACATCCACTGCTGTTCTGTGGCTTTGGTTCAGCAGAGGAGAACTGAAATGGGGTGTGTACGGGGCTGTGAGCGAAGGCTCTTTTCTTGCGTGTGTGGGTTTTTATTTATTTTGCAAAGACTCTGGCCCATAAGCGAGCCAAACCTAGGCTGAGTTCATGAAGGCATGTTGGCTCTGAGCTGCTGCTGGCTTTTGTTTTTTTCCCCAGCCTAATCTGGATGTTTTCTAGCTGGCCTCTCCGTTGGCTGGCATGAGGGGGTGAGGACGGCTATATTCTGCAAGGGAAGAGAATATTCATAGAGTCTGAAACCATCATTTCTCACAGCAGTAGCACCTAGATTATTACAGAGGACTTCTTGAAAGCCCTGAAATATTGTCCCCATTTGGGCCAGATATGAAATAGCAGTCTCATTCCTTACACAATCTAGACTTGGTGGCTGTAACCTTTAAACACACACAGAGAGGGGGGTTCAGACTTGGGACCCTCCTCAAAAGTATGGTATGGCCCAAGCAAGATCCACATTCTGGGCTTCATTAAAAGGCCATCTCATCAGTGGACTGAAACTCCCTTCCTCTGCTCCAGACAGCCTCCAGCCAGGCCTCCTCTGGGGTCACCCCAGTCTTTCCTCCTGCAGGCCTGGTAGCACCTGCCAGCAGCCTGAGGGTAGAGTCAACCAGGGACTCATAAACCCAGAAATTTGAAACTTTGAAAAAAATGCTGATGTGTTTTTAAAGGTGCGTTTCATGCCAAGAGCCTGCTGGCAGAGAAGGACACATGGGAACTCTGTGTATTATCCACTTTAGATAGTTTCAAGCCCCGTCAACACTAATGTGAATTTAAAGAAATTGGACCAGTTTCCAAACCCCCACCCCCAGGTAGCCCAGTCAACCCTGGATAAGCATGTTGTTCAGCAGTGCCAAACTCTAACTTAGACAATGCAATTATATTTTCATAGCTGAGACTCTGTACGTATGGACATCATAAATGGCAATCACCTTCCTTACCTGTAAGAGAATAATCAGATCCTAAGGTACTGGCTGAGGGCAGTAGCCAAGCAATAACCAAACCATTTTGGAGAAGGCAAGGCTTTAATCAAGTCATAAATCTGGACGGAGCTACTTTTCATGCTGAGAAATATATCAAGTTCTTGTACCAGATGCCCAAGAGCATGGAGACATTAGCATACCCCCTGCCAGTGGAAACCCAAAGCCTGCCCTAGGGGTAAAAAGACATTTGGGGAATGGAAAATGGGCTTGTATAGTTCCTTTTCTTCCAGGAATGTTTTAAAGTTAGTTTTCTTTGGGCAAATGTACATGGGAATAGTCTTGGCCTGCTTATTCGACCAGCTTATTGGGAGGTCCCAAAAATCGGAGTGAAAATTAAAGTTGTGTGTCTTCCCCCACAGCCTTCTGGGGTCCAGCTGACAAATGGGGAGTAAGGAACTGAGTTTTTTCCGATATGAATTAATCATGTCTTTCAGCCTACTGCCTGGTGCCAGTTCCCACCCATTCTATGCTGCTTTAGAGACCATCTCTCAAACTCTAGGGAACACCAAACCTGAAAGGAGCAGCCAGAAAATGTGGAGAGGCAGCCTCTCTGCTCTCGTCCGTCACCCCATGGCCTTAGAGTGAGGCCAGTGCACACCGTATACCACGCGCAGCATGGAGATCCCTCCATAAATTTAAATGGCTGAGCATTTTCCAGTTTTGTAAAATTAAATTAAGGAAAGGACTCCCAGACTGACTCCACCAAGTGCCAAGTTTCATCCCAGCACACATCATTTTTATAGTAAGTTTTAACTCCGTGAAAAATACAGGATTATAATGGAAATGCTGACAGGCCCAGAGCCAGCTCATGAAGTAATAATGCCACGTCTTTAATATTTTTACACAGCACGTCCTAATCTGCCACAGCTTTCTTTGCCTTTAGATAGTGGTTAAATAAATGAAACCCTCCAGAGCACTAGTTTTTTTCTCCTCCTCTTTTAGACTGTGTCTTCCATTTTCAAACCATTGTTCCTTCTGGGCCTCTTTCAGTCTATTTACAGTTTTTGCTCTATACAATTGGTTTATCAAGCTCAGGTGCCTTTTTCTGAACTATTTGGCTGCCGAGGGAGGAGAGATGGAAGCATTTGCACCCTGAACTCTTGCCTTCTTCTCATGAAGGCTAAGAGCTCATGGAATTCAACTCTGGATATGTGTCTCCCTCAGGTGATGAGCAGCTGACAAATGCCCGAGTTGGCTTCATCCATCCTACAAGGAAGCCCATAAATCGAGCTGCTTGCCTCTCTCTCAGCCGACCAGAAATCCTACTGGTTTTCAGCCCTTCAATTCAATGACAATATCCACTAAGTAATGACCATCATGAGTTCAGAGCTTCGTTCTAGACAGGTGCCTCAAAGGCAGTCCTATCTTCCCATCTTTAAGGTAAACCAGCATCTTCCAAAGGGTGCAAGGAAGTGGAAGCCAGGGCCACCAGGCCTCCCAGTTTTCTTCCCCCATGTTTTCCTCGTCTGTTGAATCAACCTGTTTCCCTGAGTGGGGCTACTTTAGTTGCAGAAACCAATGTGAAATAGACAAAGATGAAGAAAGTCAGTGAGGTCAATTTGACTTAATCAGGGATGTCAACTAGTGGCAGGTTACAGCTAAACGGACTCCCAGAGGATGCAATTTCATATTTAATTTGATTTTCTTACTGTGCACCTCTCCCTCATTCTAAACTTTTATCACTCTCCAGTTAATGTATTTAAAAAAAAAATAGTAGGTGAAACTAGGAGGAAAAACCCTCACACAAGTATGAATCACACCTGGCTTTGGCTCAATTTAGAGCCACAGTAGACCTAGGAATGGAGGCCTAAAGGCAATATTTTCTTTCACTGGTTGAAAAGGATTGATAGAGAGAGGCTTTCTGCTGCCAGAACTCTCATTAGCTAGGCAGGCTTCCCAAGCACTGCTTCCTCCTCAGACACCTAACCAACTCAAGACCTGTAATAATGGAGGTCTGAGGAAAGAGAGCACTGTCATTCCCTGCTGATTGACTGTTTCCTGGCGTAGGCGTTGCAGTCGGGAGGACAGAAATGGTCAACGTTCATGTGTCCGGGAGGGAAACAGAAAAGGAGATGCTAGCCCCTGCATGAAACATTGTCAACATCCTCACTGAATCAGAGGGGGCAGGGGTTCATTACGTGGTCTCTCTGAAGGTGTGGAACACGTTAGCCCCTGATTTTGGTGTCCTTGTGAAATGGCACACAGAGAGATTGCTCACCTTCAAAAAATGATGGATACCTCTTTTACTTTAGCAAATGAGAAATGTCCGTGACAGAAAGGAACCCCTGTTACAAGCCAGGTTTTCTCATTAGCAGTGAAACATGGATAATTATTCACTGGGAACATACACTGTGGGAATTCATGTTAGATTTCTTATTTTGACTATTGCGGTGGGCAAACCTCAGAGACCACTGTGTACGCATAGAGACATGCACATAAATATGTACATAAAAGCACAGAGGCCTGCATCACACGTGTTCTGGGGAGGATACCACTTCTGGATACAAAGTAAGTCTTTAAAGAGAATGAGAAAAGCATTGAAAGACAGATTAGTGATGGAAAAGGCAGATGGCCAGAAATTTTGTTCATTGGCTTTAGTTAATAATTAGTTTATTTTGGTCTTGACTTTCCCTTTACCTTTGAAAGCAGACTTCCCTAATAGCATTTTCAATGCATGGTGAGTAGTCACACTTACTAGAAGTACGTTCTCTCTGGTCACTGTACAGATGTGAAGGAAAACACAATAACCTATATAGCAGGACACTGGCCCTGTAAAGGAAAGAATATTTAGGGGCGCCTGGGTGGCACAGTCGGTTAAGCGTCCGACTTCAGCCAGGTCACGATCTTGCGGTCTGTGAGTTCAAGCCCTGCGTCGGGCTCTGGGCTGATGGCTCAGAGCCTGGAGCCTGTTTCCGATTCTGTGTCTCCCTCTCTCTCTGCCCCTCCCCCGTTCATGCTCTGTCTCTCTCTGTCCCAAAAATAAATAAACGTTGAAAAAAAAATTTTTTTTAATTTTAAAAAAAGAATATTTAGGACTGTCATAGTTAGGATATGCATTCAACAACCTATAACAGCCAAAATCACAGTCAGCAGGACAGGAGTGTATTTCTATCTCACTTGGCAGTCCAGAGGAAGGCATTCCAAAGATGGTCACAACCTACCATGTCATCTAGGGACCCAGACCAAAAAAAAAAAAAAAAAATTGGCACTCCTATCACTGGGACATCTAACACCTGGGCCAAGATGATTCACTCCACATACATGGAGGATAGAGGAAGGGGTAACAAGAGCAAGCCCTTTTCTTTTAAAGACATGTCCCAAGCAGTGTATACATCACTTCCCCCCTCATCTCACTGAAGGCAGTTGTATGTCCTATACCTTATTGCAAAGGGGGATGGGAAATGTCTCCATTCCAGTCAGCTATATACCTGAAATTCAGGGGTTCTTTTACTCCAAGGAAAGGACAGTTATGATAGGATCACTAGCACTTTCTGCCATACAGAGCAACTGAACAAAAGTTGTGGGAATCAAGGGTGATAGAAGTACAAACGAAAGTGACCTCTGACTTCAACAGGGCTAAATGAACGAAGGTGAACCTATGAGCAGGAATTTGTAAGTTGGGCAGGTTATAAAGCGTTTGAGGAAAGATCTGAAAGTAGGCTGGAACAGTAAATTTTTTTAATGTGTTAAACCCTTACAGAAAAAAACATAGAATGAGCAGAATATGTGAAAAGCAACTCTTTGGGGGGCACCTGGGTGACTCAGTCGGTTGAGCGTCAGACTTCAGCTCGGGTCATGATCTCACAGTTCGTGGGTTCGAGCCCTGCGTCGGGCTCTGTGCTGACAGCTGGGAGCCTGAAGCCTGCTTCGGATTCTGTGTCTCCCTCCCTCTCTGCCCCTCCCTCGCTCGTGCTCTGTCTCTCTCTGTCTCTCAAAAATAAATTAAAAAAAGAAAAGCAACTCTGGATGCTGAGTTGCTCATGATGATCGATGATTTAGACAACAGAAATATGTTTTTTTTTCCTTTTTATTATGGGTAATTTTGCATATATGCAAAGTAAACAACACTCATCACCCAGCATCAATAAACATGCTGCCATTTCTGTTTCACTTGTACTTCTACCTCTCCCCCCCAATTAATTATTCTTTAAGTGAACTATACATACATTAAAATGCTCAAATCTTAACCATACATTTTTGACATTTATATTTTTGACAGCTACACATGTCTAACTATATCCTTGTCTGACATATGTTTTTGAACATGTGATATTTTTTTCATTTTTCTTTCTCTCTTTGCTTCACTCTGGCAATTATCCATTCCTGCATCGTCAATTTCACAAATTTTTTTCTCTAGGATTTAAATTGTATCCAGTGAATTCTTCATTTCATAAGATGTATGTTTCATTTCTAGAAGTTCATTTGATTCTTTTTATACCTTCTATTCTTATCTGCATGTTTTCCTTTAAATACTTAACATATTTTTAACATTCTACTTTAATATCCTTGTCTGGTAATTCTATAATCTGTATAATTTCTAGATTTGTTTCCACTGACTGAATTTGTCTTGGTTATGGATCAGATTTCCTGCTTCTAGACTTATCAGTTAACATTTGATTGAGTGCTGGATGGTGTAAATTTTGTGTAAGTAGGTATCTGAATTTTATTGTCTTCTAGAGATTGTTGGATTTTCTTCTGTTAAACAGTTATTCAATGTTTAATTTTGACTTTCTTTTTAATTTAAGCATTATTAAGGCACCTCTAGAGTAGTCTTTATTGTAGCCCCTTCTAGGGTTTCTGTTGAATACTCCAGATGATCAACAAGGATATTCCAATCTGGCTGGTCAGAATTTCAAGGTCTCCCAGCCCTATTTGAGCTTTGGGAACTATTAGACTCACAACTCCTTAGTTGGTCTTTGCTCAGCTTTATAGAGTTATGCATTATATCTTTAATTGAGCAGATTGTCAGGATGAATTTATGCAGATTTCTGGAGCTCTTTTTCTATGTAGCACTCTCATCTCCAAAATTCTCAACAACATCTAGCTGCCTGAGCCTCTTTGAACTGTATTCTTTATCTCATCAATTCATTCAGACTGCTGTGCTCTGCTTGGGATAGTCCTCTGTTATGGGTTGAATTATGTACCCCCAAATGATATTGAAATTCCAAACCCTCTGTACCTATAAGCCTGTAAATGTGACCTTATTTAGAAATAAGTTCTTTGAAGATGATGAAGTTAAGATGAGGTCATTAGAGAGGGTTCTAATCTAATATGACTTACAAAAAGGGGAAATTTAGACACAGAGACACTCAAGAGAAAACCCCATGTGAACATGAAAGCATGGAGTGATGCATCTATAAGCCAAGGAACACCAAAGACTGCCAGCAAACCACAAGAAGCTAGAAGAGAGGGGTAAAACAGATTATTCCTCACAGCCATCAGAAGGAACTAACACTGTTGACACTTTGATCTCAGACTTCTAGCCTCCAAAACTGTGAGACAATAAATTTCCATTTTTTAAGTCACCCAGTTGGTGGTGCCTTGTTATGGCAGCCTTAGAAAACTAGTATAGTCTTTAAGGCTTTAAGTTTACTGACTCATTCCATCTCCAACTTTCTGTTGGAGCCCATCTGATGAATTTCTTATTTCATTTTTTATACATTTCAGCTCTGAAATTTATCTTTATAGTTTCTACTTCTCCACTGAGATACTTTATTCATTTATTATGAGTGTATTTTCCTTTAAGTCTTTTAACATATTTATAATAGTTGCTTAAAATCATTGTCCACTCACTGAAACATTTGCATCTCACAATTCATGCAATCCTGAGAGAAATTGCTGTTTGGGTATGGGTCACATTTCTTCTTGTCTAATAGTTTTTATTATATACTGAGCATTATAAATGGTATATTGTAGAGACTCTGGATTCTGTTATGTTCCCCAGAAGAGTGTTCATCTGTCTTCCTTGCAGTGAACACCAAGTGAATTTTCTACTCTGTTCTTTCAGCTTCTAGCTGCTGTTCTTTTGCTGGCTCCCCTGGGGTTTGTATACTAAGAATTTGGACAGGATTTATGTAGATTTTGAGGTTTATCCCCACTGTGACTCTTCCAGGATTTTTCCCTTAACTTTTCAGCTGTTCTAACAACCCCCAGACTCTGTCTTCTGACATGTCAAGCCACCTCTCTGAGCCACATGAGCTTTGAGGAATTTGCTCAGGTAGCAAGCTACAAGCTGGCAAATCACACTTGTTGCAATTCCTGAATTTCTAGGATAGATTACCCTCCTGTTTCTGTCACTGCTTTTGGTTACTCTTCATTGCTTTCAAAGAGTTGTTTAATGGGGGTTGTCGTGGTTATTGTTTAGATTTTATGATTGCTATTTGCAGGAAGGTTAGTCCAACCAAGTTATTCACCATTACTGGAAGCTAGAATCCCCAGTCAAGCTGTTTGAAGAGTTTTCTGGCTGAGATCTACTCTGTTCTTGTTTTGCTACATTTGAAACATTCCCATTCACCCTCTTTAGTTTTTCATCTTCTTAATAACCCAGATGTTGGTCTGCTTCTAAAGATTGAAGACCCAGAGGTAAATTTTCTTTTAAATTCAATACATGGGTGTGCATAGCATTGAATAGGATATTTTGATCATACACTTCTATTTCTGATTCTATTAACTTGAAAGTTTGATCATTCAAACATGAGTGAGGATGAATTTACCTATTGCCTGAGCAGGGAGTGGAGCGATTGTGGAGAAAATGTTTGTTTATTCGGTTATTTTTGTAAACAAATGAAGCCATTCATTCATTACACAAATTCTTACTAATCACTTATTTTCTAACAACTAGTTTCTGTAATCTCTCTCCTCTCTGGATTTCCATGATATCACATAGTCTCAATTTTTGTCCTCTCACACCATTTCTTCTCAGACTTCTTTAATACCGCCTCGTTAGTCTTCAATCACTGAATGCTAGAATTCTCCCACTGTTTTGTCCTGAGGCTTGATCTCTTTTCATTGAAGACTTTCTCCACACACATGTATGAAATTGGTTCCCCAAATTTGTAGCATATATCAGACTTCCATTTTTATCTCTATCATCTTGATGGATTTTTCTGTACTCTGGTTCCATCACAACCTTTAAATGCTTAAAACTAAACTTGTGCTTAAAACTAAACTCATCCATCTCCAGGGGTGGAGATAAGCAATAGCTTCTCTTCCTGACTTACCTTAATCAACTAAGCCACCCAGGCACCCCTCAGTTTACCTTAATCCTCAATAACTTTCATATGTAACATCTCTTCCATGAGCTTTTCATTGGCATAGTTCAGTATCACTACACAATGATCTAAGCCATATAGATTGAATAGTCTAATTTACCCTTGGTACTTGGCTATTGGGGAGCAGGAAGAAGAGGGTGAGGGTGCTGAGTTTGAAATGATGTTGGGAAATCTAGGTACCTTAAAAGGACCTTAAACGTTATCTAATTCAGTGGTTATTAATCGTAGAATCTTCTTATGCAGAAGCCCAATATATTTGTTTATTATTGAAATGGAAATAGAATCCCCAGAGCCCCACCTTATGCTGATTTCCTCTCAAAGGCCCCTCCCCAGGGACCTCTGCAGCCCCTTAGGGACCCAGGAAACTATCAATTATAAAACCGTTGACTCAGTCAAAACTCTCATTTACAGATTAAAAAAATGAAACCAGAGAACCCTATTGAAATCTAAGCTTCTAATTGAGAGTCATGAATCTGTGTCAGTGCATTTGAGAGTGACAAAATTGCTTTTCTTTTTAAAACTTTCTACAAAACTGATTTGTATCCTGATAGGTTTCAGAATGAGAGGCATTACTAGAAAGACAGCTGCTCCATACAGCTGTCTTCGCTGCTGCTACTCATGAGTCTTTCTCAAGTTGTAAGAACTTCATGTCATGGCAGCCCTGATGCCTGCCCTTAGAAGGAACTCTGCCCCATCTCATCCGCACTGGGAGCACTAGGCTGGAAGGCCCTGGGAGCATGTCCAAGACTCAAGACCCAGATGGGCCAAGAGAGATGTCCTGGCTGCTCACTCTGGCCCCTGATTCCAAGAAGGAGGGAAGATTATACATGTAAATTGTTATGCAAATGGACCTCCTATTTAGCTGACTAGGATTCCTGGCTCCCAGAGAAGTAACTTCATCAGCCATAGAAAACAGCCTGAGGCTGCTACTGCTCCTTTTTCTGCTTAAAAACTCTCTCAGAAAATCAATCCTAATGGAGTTGGAAAATGAAGATTAGGCTAAATATGAGAGATTTCCTTGCCAAATATCTCATGTTTCCTCAGGAATAGCAAAGTTCTTACTTATCAACTTAGAATATAGTCAGCCTCACCAGGGCTCTGTCCCCACTGACCAAACATAATGATTCCTGGAACCAGCGTCTTAACCATGTATGACACCTTTTTTTTCCCCCTTCAAAGCAGATGTGATTGAGACATATATTGGCCTGTTTAGGCAAGTCCGAAAAGCTATACTGGTTTCAAGCTTCACTTTTTAAATCATGCTATTTGACTAAGTAAATGTACAGTATTCCTGCCTTTTATTAGAAAATGAAATCAGCATCTAACTCCAGACGACAGTTGGGACTGAAGAGAGTTCGGTACTGCTGCTCCCAGGAGATCCCCAGTAGACTGATTTCTATACACCTCTCCCCAAGGCCATTTTTACCTCCATTTTATAACAGGAGTATAATGTCAGTACCACAGACTTCATAAAATATTAGATGCCTAGATGCCACCGGGAACGTGCAGGGAACTTGCTCCTCCTAAGTATCTGAATAAGAAGACATAGGTGATCAGCACACAGGCAGAAACTTTGCCCTATCCCAAGCTTTGGATTCATAAGTTAGGAGAAATTTGGAACTCCCTTCCCCCTAAGTGTATCAGTTAGCTATCACCACATTAAAAAAAAATAATAATAATAAGATTCAATGGCTTAAAATAGCAGTCATTTATTTTTACTGATCTTACTTACTTCAGCTGAACTAAACTGAGTTTGGCTGGGGAGACTTGGCTGTTCTCCACATTTCTCTCAACCTCCTCTTGGGATCATCAGGCCAGTCGAGGCATGTTCTTCTACTGGTGATAGCAAAGGCACATGAGCACAAGCAAAAACACACAGTCTCTTGAGGTTTAGGTTTGGAACTGGTATACCAGCACATCTGCCTCATTTCCTTTATTGTGGTAAAATATTCATAACATAAAATTGACTATTTTAAACATTTTTAAGTGTTCAGTGGCATTAATTACATTCCCATCATTGTGCAACCATCATGCTTTCCATCTCCAGAACTTTTTCATCATCTCAAACTGAAACTCTGTACCCATTAAAAAACAATTCCCTGTGCTCCCCTTCCTCTAGCCCCTGGCAATCACTATTCTAATTTCTGCTTCCATGAATTTGACTACACTAGGTGCCTCACATAAGTGGAATCATAGAATATTTGTCCTTTTGTGTCTGGCTTCTTTCATTAATGTGTTCATGGTTCATCCAGGTTGTCACACATGTCAGAATTTCTTTCCTTTTTAAGGCTGAATAATATTCTATCATACATACATGTCATACTTCATTCACCTACTCATCCATTGATGGACATTTGTGATGCTTTCACCTTTTGGCTATTGTGAATAATGCCGCTATAAACATTAGTGTACAAATAGCTATTCAAGTCCTGGTTTTCTATTCCTTGGTTATATATATCCAGAAGTGGAATTTCTGGAGCATATGGTTAATTCTACATTTAATTTTTTGAGGAACCTCCATACTATGTCCCACAGTGGCTGCATCAGTTTACATTCCCACCAGAAATACACAAGGATTCTACTTTCCCCACATCTTCCTCAACACTGGTATTTCCTTTTTTTTTTTTTTTTTTAATAATGATCCTACTGGATGTGATGTGTAGCTCATTGTGGTTTTGATTTGCATTTTGTAACAATTAGTGATATTGAGCATCTGTTCATGTGCTTATTGGCCATTTTAAAATCTTTGGAGAAATGTCTATTTAGGTCTTTTGCCCCTTTTTATTTTTTTTTTTTTTTTTTTAGTTTGACTGTTTATATTGTTGAGTTGTAGGAATTCTTTATATATTCTGGACATTAATCCCTTATCAAATCCACGATTTGCAAATATTTTCTCCCATTCTGTGGGTCGCCTATTCACTCTGGTGACAGTGTCCTTTAACACACAAAAACTTTCAATTTTAATGATGTCCAGTTTATTTTTTTCTTTTGTTAACTGTGTAGTATCATATCCAAGAAATCATTGCCAAATGCCATATCATGAGACTCTTGCCTGTGTTTTAAGAGTTTTATACCTTTAAGTTAATTTTTTATATGGTATAAAGTAAATACACAACTTCATTTTTTGCAAGTGGATGTCTTGTTTTCCCAGCACCATGAAATGGTCCTGGCATCCATGTTGGAAATCATTTGACCACATAAGCAAGAGTTTATTTTAGGACTCTCTATTTTGTTCTGTTGGTCTATAATGTACATCTTTTTTACCAGTACTATACCGTTTCAATTACTGTAGCTTTCTACTAAGTTTTGAAATCAGGAAGTGTGAAAACCCCAAGTTTGTTCTTCTTTTTCAAGATTGTCTTGGCTATTCAGTATCTGTTGAGACTCCATATAAACTTTAGGATGGATTTTTATATCTGTGCAAAAAAAAAAAAAAAAAGAAAAGTCACTGAGATGTTGATAGGGATTGCACTGAATCTGTAGTTCACTTGGGGTTATTGACATCTTCACAATATTAAGTTTTCTAACCATGAACATAGCATCCTATTTATGTTTTAATTTTTTAGCAACATTTTGTTGTTTTCAGTGTACATGTTTTTCATCTCCTTGGTCAAATTTATTCTTAAGTATTTTATTCTTTTTGATATTATAAATGGAATTGTTTTCTTAACTTCTCTTTCATATTGTTCATTGTTAGTGTAACATCTGACTCATTTTATTGGCCAAAGTAGTCACATAGCCAAACCCCAAATCAGGAGGTGGGGAAGTACATGTAACCCACCCATCATGAAAGGCCACTGCAAAGTTACATGGCAAAGTGAGTCAATACAGGGAGGAATGAAGAACTGGGTTCTGTAACAGTGGTATCCCATCCTGAACTTCATACAGTCAATTACAGCGTTATTTTTCCAGGGCCCTTTTTCAAAGTGTGTGTGTATATGTATATGTGTATATATGTATATGTGTATATATGTATATATACATATATGTATATATGTATATATGAAATTAGGGCATTAGGAGACAAAAGGAATGAGCAGACAAAGCAAAGAGATAACAGGGAGGCTAAGTAATTTGCTGGTGTGCAGCTATACAAGTGTCAGATAGAAAGGAAAGAACACAAGGCAAGGAATCAGAAAGGCTGCCACTTAATCGTGGGAAAGTATCTTAACATCGTTGGGCCTCAGTTTCCTCCTCTGGCATGTAGGCTAGATCATCTCTAAGGACCTTCCCTGTGTTAGCTCTGCCTCCTAGTATAAATTCTAATAGTGTTGACCCCGGAATAGAAAAGAAGACAACATTGGAAAATTCCTTCTCTTACAGATCCATAGGTGGCCATTGCAGGTGGCCATTCTCTTGTCTCACAGATCTCCTCATTTTCTGCCTTACATCTCAGTTTTATTAGTGTGCTTTGTTTCTTATTCAATACCAGCTAGGATCTCCTTGCAAGAAGGAAGATAACCATCACTGTCTTATCTATCCCCAGAACAGTAGGTGCAAAATCGTTACTTCTGTAACTAAATTGAGGGAAAACTGCCAGTATCTTTAATTTTGACTGGTTTACCATGTGTTTTGAGCTTCTAAATAAATTTTCTGTGGAAGCTAAGTTGTTGAGGACACAACAGCAAATTCAGCGAGTACTCTGAATTTAAAGAAAATTAGGTTTTTCTCACAGCAGCAATCAGTTTACTTTAATAATTCTATGCTACAAAAGCTTGAGTAGACATAATATCTAAGCTTAATATTTTGGAATTTTAATGTATCAAAGTATGTTTAATGACTATGTAGATAATTAGAATATCATACATGTCTAAATGCAGGCTTGGTAAGAGCTGTTAGAAGGCCAAGGTTCTTGACTGATAGAAAAATGAAATTGGTGTTTACAATTGCTTTCCTAGAGTCTGTTAAAAAATTTTGGCTTGGGGGCGCCTGGGTGGCGCAGTCGGTTAAGCGTCCGACTTCAGCCAGGTTACGATCTCGCGGTCCGTGAGTTCGAGCCCCGTGTCAGGCTCTGGGCTGATGGCTCGGAGCCTGGAGCCTGTTTCCTATTCTGTGTCTCCCTCTCTCTCTGCCCCTCCCCCGTTCATGCTCTGTCTCTCTCTGTCGCAAAAATAAATAAACGTTGAAAAAAAAAATTTTTGGCTTGAAAATCACATAAAGAGTAAAATGGTAGCAGATACTAGACTTTTACCAATTAAATTGATTACTGTTACTATGTAGCATCTTTTCCAACTCACTACATTTGAAGAAGTGATTTCTTCCAGTAGAAAATCAGTGTAGGAACTAATTAACTTGAAAATTTTTTCAATGAGTGAATATTAACTGCTTCATTTTTTAAAGGTTAATTACAAGGACATAGAAATAAGCAGTTTGTATTCTCTGAGAATTTTTACTTAATTGAATGAATAATAGTCACCTTCCCAGAATTCCAGAGAATAAAAACATCTATTTGCTTGGAAATAGCAAGCAAAAGAAAAATGCCACTGGTAAGGGGGCTACACTGCATGTATGGCTTCTAGAGCCACAGAGACACTAAAAGAACTTGTCAGGAATATGTCCCTCTTGGCTTTATTAATGGCTTCTCTCTCTTCTCTTCTCCTTCTAGGCTGTCCCATCAAAGGTCATCCTACCCCAAATATCACCTGGTTCCATGGTGGTCAGCCAGTTGCCACTGTCCCAGGACTGACACATCATATATTGGCAGCTGGACAGATTCTCCAGGTTGCAAATCTTAGTGGCGGGTCCCAAGGGGAATTCAGCTGCCTTGCACAGAATGAGGCAGGAATGCTTGTGCAAAAAGCCTCTTTGGTGATCCAAGGTAAGAAACCCTGCAGGCTTTGGGTGCTGGGCTTATTGTTTGAACAAGAAAGTTGACCTGAGAATCTAATTATCTAATAGAACTAAATTATTTCTGATCTCCAGTGGTTCCTAGAGCATGAAAGTCAAAGCTGAATCATGTTTCCATACAATGAGGCCCTTCAGAAGAGCCACCAGGCTCCGTCCCAGCAGAATCTGGAAAAGTCAGTGCTGCTTTCATAAATGGGCCCTTCTGCCTCACAATGTTGGTGCTGCCGTGGACCAAAGAAACACCATGATATATCAGAGTCAAAAAAAAAAAAAAAAAGTTTCATTTATGCTTGTTTAGTAAGAAACACACACAGACACACACACGTGTGCATGCAAACACACATGTGCAAGTTTTCTCTGTAGGTTTTGTTAAAAAATAACCTCTTGATCAGAACTGCTTGGTTATTGCCTCCTCTCCTGGAGATTCAAGCCAGTGCCAGTACCTGCTTATCGTCCGAAAGAGTCTTAAACTGCAGTCACGTGCTAAGTGTTTTGCAGGCACCTTTCTTGTGGCCCCATCAAAGACAGACTGGATGGCTCATGCATTAATCTTCCAGGAACACAGGCGGGTCAGAAAGCCCTTGGGAGGGGCTTGGCATTAGCTGCACCAAGAAAGCGTTGTGAATGAGCCCAAAACAGTGAGAAATAAACCCAAAGTGGGCCATGTTAAATAGAAAGTAAGTGAGGCTTTCAAGTTTCCTGTAGGCTAGTTCTAACCTGTGGCCTGTGTGTGATTATTTTAAGGGAAAGCAAAATTCTTTTGCATGCATTCTAAAATGGAGTATTCTGTGGGAAGGGACAGAATTTTGTGCCAGTGTAGCACATGAGGAGGGAGATTTTTCTGAGCAAATGGGTTTTCCCCTTAAACATCCTCCCCTGCCATTTGGCTTTCAAGACAGGAAAGTAAATGTTCCATTTTCTTGCCAACCAGCCATTCTCTGCTGAAAACCAGAAGCCAGTGCCTATCTGCAAGATTTGTAATATACGACCTTGCAAATAAGCACTCCCAATTTACCAGCCCGCAGTTATTTTTAACAGCTTTTCTACCAGTGAGTCCCAGACCCCCAAAAAGAAAATCCAAAGAAATTGAATTTCTCCCTTACGTCATTGTCTCATGTCCAGAGTACTCTCTGGAAAAAAACTCTCTGGGTTTTTTTTCATTTGAGTAACATCTACAAAGTCCAACGCAAACGTGCACATATAAATATGAGTGTTAGTTATTTGTGATATTTTTATATCTCTTTGTTGAAAAATAAAGTCACTTTCTGCTGAACCACTAGGAAGAAAAAGCACTTTGGAAGTGTGCTTAAAAATATTAAGGACCAGAGGCACTGATTCTAAATACTCTTTGGGCGCCAGGTGCTGGGCTAGGCCCTTTCCCTTCATTATATCTGGTGCTCACAATAACTTCACAGGGTAGAGGCTTTGTACTCCCTTTACGGATAAGCCAACTGAGTCTCCTGGAGATGATGCCACTTGCCTGCATAAGTTGGGAATGGAGCCCACTGACAGAGCCTCATTCATAACAATTCGTGCCCACAGAGCATGGGCAATAATGCAGTCTTCTTTTCACCTCTGATCCTCCTCCTGTGACAGATTACTGGTGGTCCGTGGACAGACTGGCAACCTGCTCAGCCTCCTGCGGTAACAGGGGCGTTCAGCAACCCCGCCTGAGGTGCCTCCTGAACAGCACAGAGGTCAACCCCACCCACTGTGCAGGGAAGGTGCGCCCTGCCGTGCAGCCCATTGCATGCAATCGGAGAGACTGCCCTTCTCGGTGAGTGTGGCAGATACTGGCTCGGGGCTCCCCAACCCCAAGGCTGGGCCCTGTCTTCTAGCCAACTTGGTGGCTAGCCTTTGTCCAGCACTGCACAGGGAGAGACACGGAGTGCCGGCAAGGGGGCCTGCCATCCAAGACACTGTTCTTTTCTCTAGGTACAGACTTGTCAGGCCTCTCCACTGTGCAGAAGATATCCCTCAGGATGGGCCTCCTCCCTCGGCAGTTTATTCCCTTACCACTCGGCCGGCTAAGGGCTATCTGGTTGTCCCAAGTGCCCGAGAGGATCTGTTCAGAGAACAGGAGCATCCCAGGCCCTAGCAAGAGCTAGCTTGCATCCTGCATTAAGAAACGGGCTCTCCAGTTTGTTTGTAAGAGGAGAAATGTGTTTGCAGTTGAGGTGCTGAGGAGATAGGAATTACTGACCTCAACCCTAGCCCCTCCCCTATCTTCTAACTTCAAAAACTGTGCTAATCAGTACTCCAGTTTAGGTGAGGAAATCTTACCCTAGCCTTGTCTTTGAAGGGTTGCATCTTGCTGAAGTCACAATAAATCTTCATTTTCTATAGTCACCTCACTGTTGGATATACATTCTCAGCATCTTGTCTCAGAATGACACCCACCCTCTCTGCCTCTTACAGCTTAGAGAAGCTGTGAGTCGCACAGAGCACCCTACCCCCAGTTTGCAGGCAGTAGTTAAAGGGATAATGGATGGGTTTAGAGTTGGCACCAGCATGGCACCCCAAGCCTGGGGGGACTTGGCTGGGCCTTGCAGTGGCCCTTTAGCACCTATCTGTGGGACTTTCATATACTACTTAGGCAACCGCTTTGTGTTTTGCCAGCTGAGTCATAAGGAGCAGCTGAAACCAGGAGAGACTCAATGAAATATGAAACACGCTCATTAATATCAGCAGTTTGACTTGCTGACGGGAAGGTTTCCATGGGAATGATTAATGTCCTTTTATACCCTTCCTGAACTGTAACATAGCCGTCCCTCTCCTTTCTCAAACCCCCCATCCCAGCTCCTGAAAAATTGCTGAAATGTATATTTGGAAATAAAAGTTGATTGAAATGCAGGCCTGACATTCACCGGGGATGTAAGAGGCTGGAAGACTGCCCTCGCCAAGCTATTTGAAATGAAGACGACGTCTTGGACATGCCAAGGACTTTTTGATTTGCTGTGGTGATGGTCAGAATCAATCAGCCTCATTTACTTCTGCAAATGAAATAATGGCCATGTCTGCTTGGGTTTCAGTGCCCCCAGGAGCTTTAAAACACCTCGTGCCTGATTCCTAAGTGGCTCTGCTCCTGTGGGTTGGAAATCTGCATTCAGTCATCTCTCTCCAGGGCAAATGGAGCAGGGAAGTTCCACCAAACTAAATAAGTCACAGATCCAGATTCAAGAGGAATGTGCTCCCTGTCTCTGCTACTTGCCTCTCCTGAGAGCCAGATGTGGCGCCACTGGAGTAGGAAGTGGCCACAGGCTTACCTTTGACTAGTTTCCCTGCCAGGCCTCTCAGGCACTTCAGTAGCCTTCTTTGAACACAAACAAGTATCGCCGTGGTTGTCTTTGAATAGGGCTGGGAGGTCCTGCTTTGACCCAGGTAGCTAGTCAGCCGTTTCATTTAGATAAACTTTTTCTCGGGCAGTAAAACCAAAGAATGTTTTGGTGGGTGGGTATTTGATTGGTTATTCCCTAGATTGAATAAAATGGCTGGAAAGCACCAGGTCTTTTCTCGCTATTTTCCCCCAAACTGTGCCCCCTTCCCCTTCTCTTTGAGAACTAACAGTGCAAACATGCACAGAGAGCCCCTACAGGTTTATATATGGACCGAGGATTTCAGAGTGTTTACTGGATTACAGCTTGGCTTGATGAGAAAGGCCATTTGCACAGTCTCAGTCAATCTCCCCTCTAAGGATCCCAATTGTAGTTGGAAGAGAACATTCTGAGAGGAACTACATTTGCCACGTGCAGCCCTCGAAGAGGTGTAAGACCTATAGAACTGTGACCCACGGAGGGGAGAGGTGGGAGACTGCTCCAGAAAGCTAGAATAAATTTTGCATGTTTCTCAGGGATGAAACAAAATCCAGTGGCATGTGGGTTAAGGCAAGGGAGAAAATACAGTGAGTACCAGCAGATAAAGTGTCGACTTCAGTGAGAGCCAGATTACTGCCTGGGTCAGGAAGTGGCACAGTTTGGGTCTGACTTCCCTAGGAAACCGGCCCTCTTCTGTCACACACTTGGATGGCTTTAGGAAGTACCACAACTCCAGTGCAGTGTAACTACCTAAAGGACTGTCTGCTCAGAGAGTTCTACCTGCAGGCTCACGGCTTTTGGGACCAGGGTCAGGCTGAGACCACTGATCTTCAGACTACTCTTTCAAGATGCTTTGTAGTCAATTTCCAAAGATTCTTTGCTTCCTGCGGCTACCATTACAAATTAACACAAACACGGTGGCTTAAAGGAAAAGACATTTATTCTCTCATACTTTTGAAGGCCAGAAGTCCAAGATCAAGATGTCAGCAGAGGTGCACTCCTTGCAGCTTCCTCGAGCCTTGCAACTTCTGGTGGCTCCGGGCATCCTGTGACTTGTGGCCACATCACTCCGGCCTCTGCCTCTGTGGTCGCACGGTCTCCTCCTCTTCTTTAATTTCTGTCTTTCTCTTATAAGGACATTTGTGATGACAGTGAATGTAGGATAATCTCATCTCAAAGTCCTTAATTATACCTTTAAAGACCCTTTGTCCAAATATGGTAACATTTACAGGAATTTGATGTAGATTCTTTTGGGGGACCATTTTCAGTCTTCCATGTATACCTTGGAAAAGTACTAGTAGCTGTGTGATAAGAACAGAGGGATGTACAGGCTCTTTTTCTGAGAACATATGGCATCATTCCTCTGTCCAAGGCCTGACCCTCAGCAGCTGCCCTGATTCTTCTCGCTCTCCCCAGGTGGATGGTGACCTCCTGGTCTGCCTGTACGCGGAGCTGTGGGGGAGGTGTCCAGACCCGCCGGGTGACCTGCCAGAAGCTGAAAGCCTCTGGAATCTCCACTCCTGTGTCCAATGACATGTGTACCCAGCTTGCCAAACGGCCAGTAGACACCCAGGCCTGTAACCAACAGCTCTGCGTGGAGTGGGCCTTCTCCAGCTGGGGCCAGGTGAGAGGATTTCATTTGACAGATAAATCTAAAAGCATGGACGCTGCCAAAGTAGGAAGTAAAATGCAACCACTGCCACATTCTCTGTGATGTCAGACCTTTCACATCCCATCTGTCAATCAACTCACCTGCCCAGTATCCATCCTAAAGCTTACAGTTTCTGCTCATTCTTGTCAGACACACCTCCCACAGCCATTACGGTTTTCCTATTGATTTCCCGATTTCCCCCCCCCCCCCCCCCGAGGTCTTCCCTTTCTGAGGCCATCAGCGAACCCTCAGCACCCCTTTCTTCAGACTCATTTTCTGTAAGGCCACCTCTCCTCACTATCTGTGCTGAGGCTGATGATTTAAAACTCTGATGAGATCCATGCGGGGACTGCAGTCTTATTCTGGGCCAGGGGTTCTCAACTGGGATACACAGAATCACTTGAGAAACTTCTTTAAAAGACCAATGTCCAGGCTGCACCTCCCCGAGATTCTAAGTCAGTTGTTCAGAGGCGGGATCTGAGCATGGGCAAGTTTTAGAAACTATGCAGGAGATTCTGGGGTGCAGCCATAGTAGAGAACCCCTATTCCAAGCCAAGAAGAGTTGAAGCCTAGGCTGGATCGCTTTGGAACCACCAACTCCCTTCTCAATTCTCAGCCAGAGGACAGCCAAGAAAGTCCTAGGTTAGCTTAACACACTGCAACAATGCAGGCTCATTGGACCCCAGGAGGGATGGGGCCTCTTCTAGATATAGGAAGGAACCACAGGACTCTCTCCATTTGGAGAGGAAATTTTATGTTTAGTCATGACTATAAAAATCAACACGAACTGAAGATTCTCGGTGGGAAAGAACAAACCTGAGCAATGACAGACACTATGCCGTGATGGAAGCCACCCTGGAGGCACTGATAGTCACTTGGCCATTGTTCTCGCATCATTTCTGAATCAGGTAGGACTGAGCATTAGTCAGAAATTCCCACTATAATTAGAGGCCTAGGCTTTCCCCAGTGCAGATGCATAGGGTCTCTATTTAGCCAAAGTAGTTTTCCTACTCCTCTGACCCCTTCTCTGTTTTAGAATGTTGTTGGGGGTGGTGGGGGATGAAAACAATCGAGTGTGGTGCTTGGGGGAAATAACATATTTGCATATGTTCTGTTCCTTTCAAAGTGTGTGTTCAAAACCTCCTGAGGACTGACTTAGCATCTAAAAGCTGCCTGCCTAGGCTGATAATCAGCTAGTACCCACCCCACTAACTATGTGGTAACAAGTATTGTTTGTCAGAGGCTGACACTATGGACAGGATAACCACTCTGATTGGTCAGGCATAGTTCGTGACTGGTTGGTATCTGAAACATGCCATTAAGCATGGCGTGCTAGAACACCCCAAAACCACCACAAGGCTCTTAATTCTTTGTGTAACTGTGTGAACTAATGTACCTGAACATCTTGGGCAGCTAGGAACTTGAAACTTGTTGGAACTGGCTCTCTGCACATTACTGCCTTCATGTTCCTCCATCCCCACCCCGAGGTGTGTTCTTTGGAAAACAATCACTTGGAATTTCCCGTGAAGTTAATATATGCTGTAGCCATCTCTAACGAAGATCAAATGTCATTTGGAGGAAATCTGGCCATGCACTTGCATAAGCCATTCCTGTCCCAGGTGAGTCCTGGGATAATCTCAGCACTGGCCAATCAACACACTCGGCCTGAGTCTCCTTTTTGGCACCTTTACCAGCCCTCCCTTATTTCTAGTGACCTAATGTATGTGCTTCATAATTAAAGAGGCATGAGCTCCCTTTTGCTCTGATGCCTGGGGGATATCATCTTTCTCTTACCTGGAAAAGCCCACTTCTGCTAGCTTTCATTCAGCCCAAGGCTTACTGCTTCTAGGCCCTCCAGGCTCACTGGCAGTTTGTGAAATTACAATTGGGAACAGATCTGGCTACACACGGGGGAGATGTTTTGCATTGTATCACTGAGGTCACTGAAGAGGACATACATTGTGCACGTTGATCATTCTCAGTGATTACTTTTTCTAAAAGAGAGGAAAAAAAGGTCCTTCCCCCTTCCTTTCCCTCAAACACTCTCATCCCCTTCTTCTAAAACCTTGTAGGCAAGTAGATCTCAAGCTTTAATGTGAATCATTAAATCTTTAACCTGGATTTATTCTTAATGTGGATCTTGTTAAAAATGCAAATTCTGATATGACAGGTCTGGAAGTAGAGCTTTAGATAAAGAATTTTTTTCCTGAGGTATAATTGATGCATGTCATTATATTTTCAGGTGTACAACATATGATTTGATATTTGTATACATTGCAAAATAATCCCCACAATAAGTCTAACAACTGCCACCATACCTAATTAGAAAAAAAAATTCTTGTGATGGAGACTTTAAGATCAACTCTTAGCAACTTTCAAATATGCAATACAGTAGCATTAACTATAGTCACTATGCTGTACCTTACATCTGCATGCCATATTTATAACTGGAAGGCTGTACCTTTTGACAGCCTTCACATACTTCACCTATCCCCACCTCTGGCAATCAACAGTCTATTTTCTGTACTTCTTATGGCTGGGGGAGGTTTTGTTTAGAGTCCACATATGAAACCACACAGTATTTGTCTTTGTCTGTCTGCCTTAATTGACTTATGCCCTCAAGGCCTTTACATGTCATCACTAATGGCAAGATGTCATTCTTTTTTTGGATAAATAATATTCCTCTCTCTCTCTCTCTCTCTCTCTCTCTCTCTCCTCTCTCTCTCTCCTCTCTCTCTCTCTCTCTCTCTCTCTGTGTGTATGTGTGTGTGTGTACACCATATTTTCTTTATCCATTCATCCACTGATGGACACTTACGTTGTTTCCGTATCTTGGCTATTATAAATAATGCTTCAATGAGCATGGGGGTGCATATACCCTTCCAAGTTAGTGTTTTCATTTTTTAATAAATACCTAGACATAGAATTGCTGGTTGACATGGTAGTTCTCTTTTTAATTTTTGAGGAACCTACATACTGGTGTTCATGGTAGTTGTACCAATTTACATTCTCACCAGCAATGCACAGTGGTTCCTTTTTCTCCACATCCTCACCAACGCTTGTTATTTCTTGCCTTTTTGATATTAGCTATTCTAACAGGTGTGAGGTCATATCTCATCGTGGTTTTGATTTGCAATTCACTGATGCCTGGTGATCTTGAGCACATTTCATGTTCCTGTTGGCCATCTGTATGTCTTCTTGTGGAAAACGTCTATTCAGATCCTCTACCTTTTTTAAATTGGATTGTTTGATTTTCTGCTATTGAGTTGTAAAAGTGCTTTATGTATTTTGGATACTAACCCCTTATCAGATAAATGATATATTCTCCCACTCAGTAGGTTGCCTTTTTATTTTCTTAATGGTTTTCTTTGCTAATGTAGTCCCACTTATTTACTTCTGCTTATGTTGTCTTTGCTTTTCATGTCAGATTCAAAATATAATTGCTGGGGCTCCTGGGAGGCTTAGTCAGTTAAGCCTCTGACTTCAGCTCAGGTCATGATCTCATGGTTCGGGAGTTTGAGCCCCGCATCAGGCTCTGCGCTGACAGTACACAACCTGCCTGGGAGTCTCTGTCTCTCCCTCTCTCTGCCCCTACCCACTTGCTTGCTGGCTCTTTCCCAAAATAAACTTTTAAAACGTTTATTTATTATTTATTTTTTTCCCAAGAATGATGTTAAAGAGCTTATTGCCTATGTTTTCTCCTAGGAGTTTTATAATTTCAGGACTTAGGTACAAGTCTTTAATCCACTTGTAGTGAAATTCTGTGTATGGTGCAAGAGTAGTCCAATTTCACTGTTCTCCACTTGGCTATCCAGTTTTCTCAGCACCATTTATTGAAGAGACTATCCTTTCTCCATTGTATATTCTTGGTTCCTTTGACATAAATTAATTGAGCATATATGCATGGATCTAATTCTGAGCTCTCTGTTCTGTTCCACTGACCTATGTGTCTGGTTTTATGCCAAACTATATTGTTTTGATTACTATAGCTTTATAGTAGTTTGAAAATAGGGAGCATTATGCCTCCAGCTTGTGTTCTCTCAAGATTGCTTTGGCTATTTGGGGTCTTTTGTGGTTACATACAAATTTTAAGACTTTTTTTTTCTGTGAAAATGCCATTGGAATTTTGACAAGGATTGCATTTAATCTGTAGATGGCTTTGAGTAGTATGAACATCTTAACTATATTGATTCATCCAATCCACAAACACAGAGTATCTTTCTACTTGTGTCTTTTTCAATTTCTTTCATTAATGTCTTACAGTTTTTCAGTTTACAGGTCTTTAACACCTTGGGTAAATTTATTCCTAGATATTTTCTTTTTTTTTTTTTTTTTTAACGTTTATTTATTTTTGAGACAGAGAAAGACAGAGCATGAACGGGGGAAGGTCAGAGAGAGAGGGAGACACAGAATCGGAAACAGGCTCCAGGTTCTGAGCTGTCAGCACAGACCCCGAAGCGGGGTCGAACTCACGGACCGCGAGATCGTGACCTGAGCTGAAGTCGGACACTTAACCGACTGAGCCACCCAGGAGCCCCAATTTTCTTTTTGATGCAATTGTAAATGGGATGATTTTAATTTCTCAGACAGTTTATTATTAGTCTAGAAATACAACAGACCTTTTGTACTGATTTTATATCCTACAACTTTACTGAATTGGTTTATTATTCTAACAGGTTTTTGATGCTCTTTAGGATTTTCTATATAAAATGTCATCTTCAAATATTAACAGTTTTACTTCTTTCCAACTTGGATGCCTTTTATTTCTTTCTCTTGGCTAATTGCTATGACTAGGACTTCCTATACTACATTGAATAAAAGTGGCAAAAGTGGGCATTTTTGTCTTGTTTCTGATCTTGGAGGAAAGGCTTTCAGCTTTTCACCATTGAGAATGATGTTTCCTATGGGCTTGTCATATAGGGCCTTTATTATGCTAAGATACATTCCCTCTGTACCCACTTTTTTTCTATTTTATTTTTTATTACTTAAGTATAGATGACATGCAATGTCATTTAGCTTCAGGTGTAGAACATAGTGATCCCACAATTCTATACATTACTCAGTGCTCAGCACAATAAATGCAGTCACCAGCTGTCACCATACATTATTACAATATTGCTGACTATATTCCTTTGTGAGGTACTTTTCATCTCTATGATTTATGTATTTTATAACCGAAAGTTTGTACTTCTTAATGCCCTTCACCTATGTCACCCATCACCTCACTCACCTCCCCTCTGGCAACCAACAGTTTGTATTTAAGTGTCTCTGTATTTGTTTTCTAGATTCCACATGTAAGTGGAATCAAATAGCATCTATCTTTCTCTACCTCACTTATTTCACCTAGCATAATATCTTCTATGTCTGTCCATGTTGTTGCAAATGGCAAGATTTCACTGTTTTTTTATGGCTGAGTAATAACCCATTATCTGTCTGTCTATCTATCTGTCATTCATCTATCAGTGGACACTTGGGTTGATTCCATATCTTAGCTACTGTAAATAATTCTACAACAAATATAGAGGTGCATACTTCTTTTTGAATTAGAGTTTTCATGCTCTTCGGGTAAATACCCAATAGTGGAATTACTGGATTACGTGGCATTTGTTTTTAATTTTTTGATGTTCTCCTATACTGTTTTCTGCAATAGTTACACCAGTTTACATTCTCAGCAGCAGTGCACAAGGGCTCCCTTTCTCCACTTCTTTGCCAAAACTTGTTATTTCTTGTCTTTTTCATACTAGCTATTATGACAGGTGTGAGGTGATATCTCATTGTTTTGATTTGATTTGCATTTACCTGATTAATGATGTTGAGCATCTTTTTGTGTGTCTTTGGGGCATCTGTATTTATTCTTTGGAAAAATGTCTATTCAGGTTCTCTGCCCATTTTTTCATTGGATTTTGTGTGTATGTGTTGAATTGCATAAGTTCTTTATATATGTTGGATATTAAACCCTTATTGGATATGTTATTTACAAATAACTTCTCCCATTCACTAGGTTGCCTTTTTGTTTTGTTGATGGCTTTCTTAGCTGTGCAAAAGCTTTTTAGTTTGGTATAATCTCGATAGTTTATTTTTGCTTTCCTTTCCCTTGACTAAGGATACGTATTCATAAATATATTCCTAAGGCTGATGCCCAAGCGATTACTGCCTACATTTTCTTTAAGGAGTTTTACAGTTTCAGGTCTCAAATTTATGTCTTTAAGCCATTTTGAGGTTATTTTTGTGTATGGTATAAAAAGTGGCCCAGTTTCATGCTTTTGCAAGTAGCAGTCCACTTTTTCCAGCACCATTTATTGAAAAGACCGTATTTTCCCCCATCGTACATGCTTGCATTCCTTGTTGTAAATTGACCATGTAAGTGTGGGTTTATTCCTATCCTCTCTATCCTGTTCCATTAACCTCATGTCTATTTTTGTGCCAGTACTATACTGGTTTTTGATTGTTACGGCTTTGTAGCATATCTTGAAATCAGGGATTGTGATACCTCCAGCTTTGCTCTTATCTCTCAAGATTGCTTTGTACATTCAAGGTCTTTTGTGGTTCCATACAAATTTTAGGAATATTCTAGTTCTGTGAAAAATACTATTGATATTTGGGTAGGGATTATATTTAATCTGTAGATTGCTTTGGGTGGTATGAATATTTTAACAATATTCTTTAAATGTATGAGCATAGTATGCCTTTCCATTTGTTCATGTCATCTTCAATTTCTTTCTTCAATGTCAGTTTCAGAGTAGAGGTCTTTCACTTCCTTGGTTAAATTTATTCTTACATATTTTTTGATGAAATTGTTTTCTTAATATTTCTTTCTGCTACTTGTTATCAGTGTATAGAAATGCAACCAATTTCTGTGTATTAATTTTGTATCCTGCAACTTTAATGAATTTATTTATTCTAAGAGTTTTTTGGTGGAGTCTTTAGGGTTTTCTATGTATAGTACTATATGTCATCTGTGAATAGTGACAGTTGTATTTCTTCACCAATTTTTATTCCTATTATTTCTTTTTATTTTCTGCTGCAGCTAGGATTTCCAGTACTAGGTTGAATAAAAGTGGTAGGATTGGACATCTCTGACTTGTTTTTGATCTTAGAGGGAAACCTTTCAGTTTTTTACCATGGAGTATGATATTAAGCGTGGGTTTTTCTTATATTGTCTTTATTATGTTAAAGTATTCCCTGTAAACCCACTTTGTTCAGCATTTTTATCATGAATGGATGTTGTATTTTGCAAAATGTTTTTCCCGCATCTATTGAGATTATTGTATGGTTTTTATTCTTCCTCTTTTTAATGTGATATATCATATTGGTGCTTGGAAATACTGAACTCCCTTTGCATCTCTGGAATGAATCCCACTTGATTGTAGTGAGTGATCCTTTTTAATATAGTTTTAAATTTGGTTTGCTAATATTTTTGAGGATTTTTGCATCTATGATCCCCAGGAATGTTGGCCTATAGTTGTCTTTTTTTGTAATGTCTTTTGTCTGGTTTCAGTATCAGAGTAATGCTGGCCTAATGGAATATGAAAACTTTCCTTCCTCTTCTATTTTTTGGAGTAGTTTGAGAAGACCGGGTATTAACTCTTCTTAAAAAGTTTGGTAGAATTTGCCTGTGAAGACCTCTGGTCCTGGACTTTTTTCTGTTGGGAGTTTTTGATTACCAAATTCAATTTCATTACTAGTAATTGGTCTGTTCAAATTTTCTATTTCTTCCTGATTAAGTTTTGGAAAACTATGTTTTGGGGAATTTACCCATTTCTTCTAGTTATCCAATTTGTTGGCATCTAATTTTTCATATTATTCTCTTTATAATTCTTTATATTTCTGTGATATTGGTTGTTATTTCTTTTTTGTTTCTAATTTTGAATCCTTTTATTAATGAGTCTAAGTAGAGATTTATCAATTTTATCTTTTCAAAAAAACCAGCTCTTGGTTTTCTTGATCTTTTCTATTTTTTTTTTTTTTTAGTCTTCACTTATTTCTATTTTAATCGTTATTATAGCTATACTTGTACTAGCTTTAGAAAAATAACAAAGCCCTGTTTCTTTAGGTATAAGGTTAGATTAAGACTTTTCTTATTTCTTATAACAGGCCTACATTGCTATCAACTTCCCTCTTAGAACTGCATTTACTGTGTTTTAAAGATTTTGGACAGTTTCCATTTCCGTTCAACTTTGTGTATTGTTTGATTTTCCTCTTTATATTCATTGACCTATTTAGTGTTTAGTAACATATTGGTTAGCCTTCTTGTATTTGTGTTTTTTCCATTTTTTTATTGTAATTGGTTTCTAGTTTCATACCATTGTGGCTGGAAAAGATGCATGATTTGATTTCAGTCTTATAAAATTTATTGGGACTTGTTTTGTGGCTTAGCATGATCTATCCTAGATAATGTTCCATGTGCACTTAAAAAGTATATGTTATTCTGTTTTTGAATGGAATGTTCTGTATGTCTGTTAGACCCATCTGGTCTAATGTAATTCAAAGCCATTGTTTCCTTGTTGATTTTCAGTCTGGATGATCTATCCATTGATGTAAGTGGGGTGTTAAAGTCCCCTAATGTTATTGTATTACTGTCAATTTCTCCCTTAATGTCTGTTAATATTTGCTTTATACATTGAGGTGCTCCTATGTTGGGTACGTAGATATTTACCATGGTCATATCCTCTTCTCAAACTGATCCCTTTATCATTATGTTATACCCTTCTTTGTCTCTTGCTACACTCTGTTTTAAAGTCTATCTTGTCTGATATAAGTACTGTTACCCTAGGTTTTTGTGGTTTGGTTTGGTTTTGTTTCCATTTGCATGGATGATCTTTTTCCATTCCTTCACTTTCAGTCCATATATTTTTTGGTCTGAAGTGAGTCTCTTGTAGGCAGCGTATAGATTGTTCCTTTTTTAAAATCCGTTCAATTGCATTATGTCTTTTGATTGGAGCATCTAGTCCCTTTATATTTAGTTACTGATAGGTATATACTTATTGCTGTTTTGTTTTGTTCTTTTTGTTCCTTCCATCTTCTGCTGTTCTCTTTCCCTATAGTTTGATGGCTTTCTTCAGTATTATGCTTGGATTCCTTTCTCTTTATTTTTTGTGTATACATTAGAGGTTTTTATTTTGTAGTTATCATTGAATCCATATGTAACATCTTAGGTGTATAGCAATCTAATTTGACGGACACGGACACTTATATGTTCAAACACATCCTAAAACCACTAAATTTTTTCTCCCCCTCCCTGTTTTATGTATATGATGTCATATTTTACATCTTTTTATTTTGTGCATCTCTTAACTAACTTCAGTAGGTATAACTGATTTTTACTACTTTTGTGTTTTAACCCCTCACTGGCTTTGTAAGTAATTAATCTACCACCTTTACTATATGGTCACTTTCACCAGTGAAGTTTTTTCCTAGCATGCCTCTTCTTCCCACTTAAAAAATTCCCTTTAATATTTCTTCTAAGGCTGGTTTAGTGGTGATGAACTCTTTTAAAATTTGTCTGGAAAAACTCTCTCTCCTTCAATTCTGAATAATAACCTTGCCAAGTATTCTTTGTGGTGGACTTTTTCCTTTCAGCACTTTGAATATATCATGCCACTTTCTTTAGGCCTGCAAAATTTCTGCTAAAAAATCAGCTGATAGCCTCATGAGATTTCCCTTGTATGTAACAGTTTACTTTTTTCTTGGTGCTTATAAGATTCTCTATCTTTAATCTTTGCCATTTTAATTATTGCATGTCTTGGTGTGAACCTCCTTAGGTTCATCTTGTTTAGGGATCTCTCTGCTTCCTAGATCTGGATGTCTAGGAAGTTTTCTGTCTACCCCCTCCTGGGATCTGTAACCTATTATCATTTGTTTTTAATTTTTGCTATTCAGCTTGGTTGTTTCCATTACCCTGTCTTTCAGATCTCTGAACAGTTCTTCTGCATCTTCTAATCTGATGATTCACTTTAGTGTATTCTTCATTTCAGTGAGTGGGGCTTTATTATATTTTCTGTCTCTTTGTTGAAATTCTTGCTGAATTAATCTCTTTTCTCAAGTCTAGTGAGTATCTTTACCACCAGTACTTTTGTGTTGTTGGGTCTTTTTTGGGGGGGGGGTGTTTTTTTGTTTTTGAGAGAGACAGAACATGAGCAGGGGAGGGGCAAGGGCAGAAGGAGAGAGAGTATCCCAAGCAAGCTCCATGTTCAGCTCAGCCTGATGCAGGGCTCAATCCCATGACTGTGAGTGAGATCATGACCTGAACTGAAGTCGAGTCAGATGCTCAGCTGAGCCACCTAGGCTCCCATACCACACCATTACTTTGAACTCCTTATCAGACATATTGCTTATGATGGTTCATTTAGCTTTTTGTCTGTGGTTTTGTCTTGTTCTTTCATTTAGGAACTGTTCCTCTGTCTCATTTTGTCTAACTCTGTTTATTTCTGTGTATTAGGTAGGTCTCCTGGTCTTGAGAGTAGTGGTTTTCTGTAAAAGAGGTACTGTGGTTCCCTATAGCACTATTCCCCAATGTAATCAGAACCAGTTACTCCAAGGATTCCCTTTGTGGGAGCTGCATGCATCCTCTGGTTGTGGCTGAGCTGTGATTACTGTGGACACACTACTGGGTAACACTGGCCTGGAGGCCAGCCAGCTACAATGACCTGCTTTGCATAATGTGTATATACTGTGCAGGGTTAAGTTTGTTCAGAGGCCCAGCTACAGGCACTGTAGCCATGCTGATGGGTGGGGCTGGCACTTAGCCTAGCTGTCTGAAATTAACCTCTACTACAGCTGCAGGCACACCAAAGGACAGGGCTTTCTCTCTGTGCATAAACTATGGTACACCAGTGTAAAGGGATTATTCACCCCCTTCCCAGGTCACTTTTGAGTTGCACCAGTCCCTGCCAGGGCTGCCTGCCAGGAGCAATGGGGCAGGAGCTACTTTGGAGAGATGCCTGTCTTGGCAGGTGGGTTGGTTGTACAGAAGAATGCTAGGGTGTGGCATGTAGTACCAGCAAGGTAAATGGAGTGTTAGCCGGATCCCCAAACATCCTTTTAGAAGATGGCAAGAAAAATGCTCACAAGCACTTTTGTTCCCAGAGAAATCTGCAAATCTCTGCCCTCCAGCATACATTCTAAGATTAGTCAATTAATCTCCTTCACATATACTTCAGGTGCTTTTCAAACTGCTGCTTCTGTGCTGTGTGTCAGGCTATTATTTAGCATGCCATGCTGGCTATTTAAAGGTGGGGACTCAAGTTTCCTATCACCCTCCTTCCCTCCTGGAGCTAATCCCTGCTGATTTTCAAAGGCAGACTTTATGAGGACTCATCTTCCTAGTGCTGGTCCCCAGGGCCAGGATTGTCCAGTGTGGGGTTTGCTCCCCCTCATTTCTCCATGCCTGTGATGTCCCTCCCATTTGTGGTTAGTCACAATGGGGGTTTGGTTCCTGATGACCACCTTTCCTACCCTTTTTGATGTGCCCTTCTATGATTAGCTGTGGAAGCAGTCATCAGGTTGTTTTCAGAGTTATTTGCCTAAGTATAGTTGTTATCTCAATGTGTCTGTGGGAGGAGGTGAGCTCAGGATCCTCCTACTCCACCATCTTCCAAATCAAGAGTAGATGTCCCTCCTAAATACCTTGTCAACAAGATACATATCAGGTCCTCACCATGTTGCAAATCTGGCCAGCCCCCCTGGGAAGAGGCACTGCTACATTGCGACTCTGAGTAAGCAAGAAGAGTAGCCTCCACAAGAATTGATGACATAAGCCAAACTCCTTATGGATAAGCCTAGGACAAAGAGCCTCTGTCACCCAGGTGTTTCTCCCCTCTGCCCACTTTGTTCAGAGTTTTTATCATAATGGAATGTTGAATTTTCTCAGATACATTGCATCTATTGAGATGATCCTATTATTTTAACCTTCCCATTGTTAATGTGTTGTATCACTTTGATTTTCAGATGTTGAACCACACTTATGCCCTTGGAGTAAATCCCAGTTGATGGCGGCACATGGTCTTTTCAATGTATTCTTGAATTTGGTTTGCTAATATATTGCTGAGGATTTTGGCATCTATGTTCACCAGAGATGTTGGCCTACAATTTTCTTTTCTTGTGTCCTTTTCTGGTGTTGGTAATGCTAATCTCATAAAATGAGTTTGAAAGTATTCCCTTCTCTTCTACTCTTAGGAGGAGTTTCAAAAGGATTGTTATTAATTCTTCTTTGAACGTCTGGTAGAATTCACCAGTGAAGCTTTTTGGTCCTGGACTTTTGTTTGTTGGGAGGTTTTGATTACTCAATGTCCCTAGTAGTAATCAGTCTGTTCCAGTTTTCCCTTTTATCAATAATCAGTCTTGGTTTTTAGAAATTTCTTTCTTCTAGGTTGTCCAATTTGTTGGAGTACTATAATAATAGTCTTATGGGGCAGGGGCACCTCAGTGGCTCAGGTCATGATCCCAGGGTCATCGGATCTAGTGGAGCCTGCTTGGGATTCTCTCTCTTTCTACCCTTCTCCCCTGCCCATGCTCTTTATCTTTAAAACAAAATTTTAAAAATAATAATAGTAGTCTATTATCCTTTATATTTTTGTGTTATCAATTGGAAAAATCTCCTATTTCATTTCTGACTTTGACAAACCTCTAGCTAGAGTCACCAAAAAACAGAGGACTCGGTTTTATTTTTTTCAAAGAACCAGCTTTTAGTTTCACTAACTTTTTCTATTATTTCTGTTCTGATCATTGTTATTTCCTTCTGCCTACTAACTTTGAGCTTTCTTTGTTCTTTGAGGTGTAAGTTAGGTTGAGATTTTTGTTTCTTGAGGTTGGCAAGTATTGCTATGAAATTTCCTCTTAGAACTGATTTTGCTGCATCCTTTAAGTTTTGGTATGTTGTATTTCCATCTGTCTCAAAATATTTATTCTCTTTTAATTTCTTCTTTGATGCATGGGTTATTAGTAGCATGTTGTTTAATCTTCACATATCTGTGAATTTTCTTATTACTATTTTCTAGTTTCATACCATTGTGGTCAGAAAAGGTGCTTTATATGATTGTAGCCTTATTAAAACTTATTTTGGCCTAATATATGATCTATGCTGGAGAATGTTTCAGTGTACTTCAGAATAATGTATATACAGTTGCTTTTGAATGGAATGTTCTATATTTAGATCTGCTAAGTCCATTTGGGATAACACGTTATTTAAGGTCAATGTTTCATTATTGATTTTCCGTCTGGATGATCTATCCATGAGTGTGAGTATTAAAGTCCCCTACTATCATTGGTGTCTATTTCTTCCTGTACATCTGTCAATATTTGCTTTATATATTTAGGTACTCCTATGTTGGATGCATAAGTATTTACAAATGGTCTATCTTCTCGTTGGATTGACCTCTTCATTAATAAGAGACAAAGATTGCCATAACATAGTCTTTTTTTTTTAGGTCTATTTTGTCTGAAATAAGTGTAGCTACCCATGCCTTATTTTAATATCCAGTAATATGAATTACCTTTTCCATCCCTTCACTTTAAGTGTGTGTCTTTATATCTGAAGAAATGGGCCTCATTTTTTTTTATCCAGTCACCCTAAGTCTTTTGATTAAAGCATTTATAATTAATTTACACTTAATATAATTATTGATAGCTATGTACTTACTGCTTTTTTGTAGTTCCTGTTCCTTTCTTCTTCCCTTACTCTCTTCCTTTGTGGTTTGATGACTTTCTTTAGTGATAAGCTTAGATTCCTTTATCCTTATCTTTTGTGTATTCACGATAGGCTTTTGCTTTGTAGTTACTGTGAGGTGTACCTACAATAACTTATATCTATAACAATCTATTTTAATTGACATCAACAAATTTGATTCCATTCTAAAGCTCTCCATTTTTACTCTGTCCCCATTTTGTTTTTGATGTGACATTTTACATCTTTTTATCTTGTGATCCCTTAACTATTGCATTTAGAGTTGTTTTTACTACTTTTGTCTTTTACCCTTCATTCTAGGTTTATAAGTGTTAGTCATTACCTTTTCTATATATTTACCTTTACCAGTGAGTTTATACTTTAGGGGCACCTGGGTGGCTAAGTCAGTTAAGAGTCCAACACTTGGTTTGGGCTCAGGTTATGATCTCTTGGTTTGTGGGATCGAGCCCTGCTATCAGCATGGAGCCTGCATGGGATTCTCTCCTTTCTCTCTGCCCCTCCCCCTGCTCACACACACTCTTAAAACAGAAAAGTGAGTTTATACTTTCATATGTTTTCTACTTACTCATTAGTAACCTTTGTATTTAGGTTAAAGCTGACCCTTTAGCAATTTTTGTTTATATTCACTTTTGCTACTTATATTTCTTTTGCTACTGAAGATGTTGAGCTTTTTTGGCTGAAATATAATGGACATAGGATATCCTCTTTTAACATTTCTTCTAAGGCTGGTTAAGTGATTGTGAACTTCTTTGCCTGTCTGAAAAAACTCTCTCTGATTCTGAATAGTAATTTTGCAAGGTAAAGTATTCTTAATTGCAAGTTTTTTTCTTTCAGCAGGCTGCAGGTAAGAAGACAGTGATACAGTATATTCAACATTTTTGCTAAAAAAAAATCTGATAGTCTTAACAGGGTTCCCTTGTATGTAACAGATTGTTGGGGTTTGTTTTTTTTACCGATTTTAATATACCCTCCTTATCTTTAACCTTTGACATATTGTGGGTCTCTTTGGATTCATCTTCTTTGGAGTTCTCTGGGTTTCCTAGATCTGTTTCCTTCCCCAGGTTAGGGAGGTTTCCAGCCATTATTTCTTAAAAGAAGTTTTTTGTTCCTTTTTCTCTCTGACCCTTCTAGGTCCCCTATAATGCAGATGTTGGTATATTTGCTGTTGTCCTGTAAGTTCTTTAAACTATCTTCATAGTAATTTTTTTTTTTTTGCTTCTGTCATTGGATGAGTTTTACTGCCTTATTTTTGAGGTGACTAGTCCTTCTGCTTCATCTGTTATTGAACCCTTCCTGTATATTTGTCAGTGTAGTTACTGTGTTCTTTACACAGTTAAGAGTAGCGGGGCGCCTGGGTGGCGCAGTCAGTTAAGCGTCCGACTTCAGCCAGGTCACGATCTCGTGGTCCGTGAGTTCGAGCCCCGCATCAGGCTCTGGGCTGATGGCTCAGAGCTTGGAGCCTGTTTCCGATTCTGTGTCTCCCTCTCTCTCTGCCCCTCCCCCGTTCATGCTCTGTCTCTCTCTGTCCCAAAAATAAACAAACATTGAAAAAAAATTAAAAAAAAAAAAGAATAGTATGTGACTTCTACTTGGTACTTTCTTATATTTTCTATCTTCTCACAATGTTGACTCATCCTTATTCATCCATGCTGAATTTCTCAAAGCTTTCAGGTGATGCCAATGTTATTGGTCCAAGGACTACCCTTTAAAGAGTAGCAAGCCTTGAGGCATTACAAATTATAGTGTACTGTTTGATCTCACAATCCTGTTGATATTTGCCTATTGGTGATGTTGTTGGGATGTGCTTCAAACTATGGATGTCCTCCAAGATTCCACATTCCACTCTGAATGAAAATGGCAATTGTTTCTGAGAACAAAATCCTTTTGGAATAGTTTCATGCAAATACCTGTTCCTTCATGTGCCTACTACTTTGAGTCTATGGAAACCATGCTGATTTTAGTCTAAGTAGTACTAAGACTACTTTCTCAGCTGTAACAATATGGCTTCATGTTCATAATTCAACTTTCTTCTTTTAATACAACATACATTTATGAGGCACCTGTCTTGTGTGGGGAGTGTGTTCCATAAAAGCACGTGTGAAGGAATGAAACTGAAAGCATCCCCAGAATGTTTGCATGAAAATTAGGTGAGAGTTAGAAATATATAAATGTCGCTGGAAAACAGGTGCAAGATCATGAGAAGTCTTGTATGCTGTGTGAGGAGTTTGGATTTTATTATAAATTCCACCTTGTTTGGAGGCAACTCTCTTAGGAGTATCACAGTCAGAGTTATATTTTTAAAAGATCATACATTCAGCAGTATAGTATTTAATTGGGAAGTGATAAGACTGGAGAAAGAGAAACCTAGTTGTGCTGATAGAAATGAAGGCAATGTAAATGGAGAAGAGAGTCTGTGAAAGTGTGATTCGTGTGGCTTCAGTGGTGCTTGAATATCATAGATGAGAGAGGAAGAGGAAGCTGACACTCAAGTTTATAAAAGGACTGAACAACTAGGTAGGAATACAGAAAAGAGAGAGTGAATTAGGTAAGAAACTATTTCGAACATGGTGATATGTTTGTGAAATATCCAATTAGATATTTTATTAAGCAGTTGAATGTAGATCTGGGACTTAAAAAGGTAGTATAGATGAAGAAAGGCAGAGGATAGAACTTTCAAGAACACTAATCTGCAGAAATAGGAGGTGGGGGGGGGGAATAACCTAATGAATAGAAGAAGAAAGTATATTCACAGAGCGTAACAAAGAAGTTTCCAGAAAGAAGAAAGGATAAGGGGTATCAAAATGGATCGGAAAGAACAAACAAGAAAAACATTAGCCAGTACCCACGGGAGCTTGACTGACAGGTCTGTGAAGGGCAGTTTCAGTGTGTCAATGGCACTTAAGGCAGTGAGTAATTTACAGTTGTGGCCAAAGGACATCAGCAAAATGACAGACTAGGTAGCCATTCTCCCATGGAAACATCAAAAAACAATCAGAAATTGGCTGAACTAACCCTATAGGAGGAAGAGCCTACAACCAAGCAAACACCGAAATAAAGTAAAATCACCTTCAGAAAAGTAGGAAATTTTGTGGCATTTTCACTCACCCTTCCCCGTCTATTCCCTAGTATGGCACTGTCTTGGTGTAGAGGCATCAGCAGTCCATTTCCCTCCTTCAATCCATAGGGAGCATAGAAAATCCTGTCTGCAATGTTCTAACCTGTCAGGGAACCGCCTAAAGGAATGGTTTCTGTCTTCTTTAACTCAGGTATCAAATGAGGAGAAAAAGGCAGCCACTAGTTGTGAAAGCTATAGGGGGACTACAGACCTGCAGACACCTAGGGCAAGAGATTACAGATAAAGACATAAAATAGAGCATCGAGGGCCCTGAGAACTTGGGTTAATTTCCTAGAACATCTCCCCCCATTAGAAAGGAGACAGTTGTACAAAGGAATTGAGAAAGCTACCTGCAGGTCCAGGCAAGACATATGCTCCAAAAAGACCTGAGCATATGGTAAGTTTCCATCACAGGCTTGATTCCTAGGCACAGAGACAGCATACAAAGACTGAGAGAGATGTTTTTTTCGAATGTTCCTTAAGAAGGAAAACAGGAAAATTCACAAATATTGGGAAATTAGAAAATACTTTGAGACAAGTGAAAATGTGAGATGTAGAGAATGCAGTGCTAAGAGAAAAATCTATATTTGTAAATGCTTGCATTAAAGAAAGACTTGAAGTAAACTACCTAACTTCAGGCCTTAGGGAACTAAAAGAACAAGAGCAAACTAAACCCAAAGCCAATAGAAGAAATAATAAAGACAAAAGTGGATAAATATATTTATAGTTTGTAAATAAAAATCAATGAAACCACCAGTTCTTCCAAATTTAGCTACACTAAGAAAAAAAGTATTAAAATTTGAAATGAAAGTGGGAACACTTATTTTACATAAAAAAGATTATATCAATACTATGAACAATTGTACACCAACAGATTGGATGACCTCCATGTAAAAATTTCCTAGAAACACAACCCACCAAGACCAAATCATGAAGAAATAAAAATTTGCATATACCTATAACTAATAAAAAGATTCAATCAGTAATCAAAAACCTCACACCAAAGAAGAGCCCTGGACAAGATGCCCTCACTGGTAAATTCTACCTACATTTATTCTTCCTAAAAATTGAAAGGGAGGGAACACTAACACTCCATAACTCATAATATGAGGCCAGGATTGCCCTGATACCAAAGCCAGGGGAAGACAGTACAAGAAAACTAAAGACCAATATCCCGTTTAATTTTTTTTTTAATTTTTAACGTTGTTTATTTTTGAGAGACAGAGTGCGAGTGGGGGAGAGGCAGAGAGAGAGAGAGAGGAAGACAGAGAACTTGAAGCAGGCTCTGAGCTTTCAGCACAGAGCCCAACGTGCAGCTCGAATCCACCACCCGTGAGATCATGACCTGAGCCAAAGTCTGACGCTTAACCAACTGAGCCACCAAGGCACCCCTCCCTTTTAAGTATTAATGCAGAAATTCACTGCTGTGAAAAGATACTCTTTTTTAAAATATATTAAGACTTCTTTTGTGGCCTAACATGGAAAAAAAATGTGTATTCGACTATGGCTGGGTAGAGTGTCCCATATAGGTCTCTTAAGGACAACTGGACTACAGTCTTGTTAAATTTTTTTATCTGTTGTTTGCTTGTCCTATCCATTATTGAAAGTGGGGTATTTTAAGTGTCTAATCATTATTGTAGAACTATCTCTCTCTTCAGTTTGATTCGTGCATTTTGGAGGTTTGATGGTTATGCATATATATTAATTGTTGTTAGAACTTCTTGGCCTTTAATCAATATATAATTTCCTTCTTTGTCTCTTGCAACAGTTTTGACCTAAAATGTGTTTTGTCTGATATTAGGATATCCATCACAGTGCTCTTTTGGTTACTCATTTTGCATGAAATATCTTTTTCCATCCATCTTTTACATTCAAAGTCTCTTGTAGATAGCTTAGAATTTGATTATTGTTTAAACCTATCAGGCAAATATCTGTGACTTTTGACTGGGGAGCTTTTTTCCATTTAAATAAGCTCTGATAGGGAGAGTAGCTCAGTAAGTTGAGCAACTGACTTGATTTTGGCTCAGATCATGATCTCAGTTTGTGAGGTCAAGCCTTGCATTGGACTCCTTGCTGACAGCACGCAGACTGCTTGGGATTGTTCTCTCTCTGCCCCTTCCCTGCTTGTACTCTCTAAAATAAAATTTAAAAAATAAAAATAAGGTAATCCCTGAGAAGGAAGGACTAACTTTTGCCACTGTTTTTGGTATGTTTTCTGGCTTCCTCCACACCTCATTCCCTCCATTACTGCAGAATCCTCAACAAAATACTAGCAAATGAAATTTAGCAGCCTATTAAAAGAATTACACACCTTCAGGTAGGACTTATTCTTGTAATGTAAGGAATGTTCAACATATGACAATTAACCACTATAATATATCACATTCACTGAATTAAAGGAAAAAACACATCTCAATTGTTGAAGAAAAAGCATTTGAAGAAACTCAAAATCCTTTTGTGATAAAAACTCAACAAACTAGTAATAGAAACTAACTCAAAATAAAAAAAGACCATATATGAAAAGTCCACAGCTAAAAAAAAAAAAAAAAAAAACACGACAGTTATAACTTTTCTCCTAAAGTGAGGAACAAGATGAGAATGCAATGCTCACCACTCCCATTCAACATAGTATTGGAAGTTCAGAGCAACTAGGCAAGGAAAAGAAAGAAAAGCCACCCAAGTTGGAAAGGAAGAAGTCAAATAACCTCTGGCTCATAGATAACATGATCTCATATGTAAAAATCCTAAAAATCCCAATAATACCAGAATATGTCTCTTAGAGAATATGTTGCAAGATATAAAAATCAATAGAAATCAGTTCATATCTATAAATGAATTATGAACAATCTGAAAAGGAAATTAAGAAAGTTATTCCACTTACAAAAACACAAATTTAACCAAGGAGGTGAAAAACATGTACACTGAAAACTACAAAACATTACTAAAAGAAATTAAAGAAGACAGAAAACTTATTAAGATGTCAGTACCGCTCAAATTGATCTAGAGATTCAAAATCCCGATGGCTTCTTTGCAGAAATAAGAAAATCCATTCTAAAATTCAAATGGAATGTCAAAAGCTCTTGAATAGCCAAAAAAAATCTTAAAGAACAAAGTTGGAGACTTTACACTTCCTGGTATCAAAACTTACTACAAAGCTACAGTAATCAAAACAATGGTAGTTCTCGCACATAGACCAATGCAATAGGATAGAGAACCCAGAAATAAACTTTTGTATATATAATCAGATTAAGTGTGCCAAGATCATTCAATGAGGAAAGAACAGTCTTTTCAATAAATGGTGCTGGGTAGCTGGATAACCATATGCAGAGAATGAAGCTGGATCCTTATTTTAACCATATACAAAAATTAACTGAAAATGACTGAAATAAGCTCTTAGAAGAAAATATAGGGAAGAAGCTTCATAATATTGGATTGGCAATCATTTTTTCGCTAGGACACTAAAAGTACAGTTAAAAAATTACATAAAAGCTTTTCTTCATCAAAGGACACTACCAACAGTGAAAAGGCAACCCCCAGATTGGAAGAAATTATTTGCAAATCATATATCTGATAAAGGATTAATATCCAAAATATAGAGAACTGCAACTCAACAACACAACAGAAAGCCTAGACTAGACATTTCTCCAAAGATATACAAATGGACAGTACACACAAGAAAAGATGTTTGACATCACTAACAATTAGGGAAATGCAAATTAAAAACACAATGAGATACCACGTCACATCCACTAGGATAGCGATTATTTTTTTAAATAAAATTAACACGTGGGTGGAAAAATTGGAACCCTTGTGCACTGTAGATGGGAATGTAAAATGGCACAGCTACTATAGAAAACAGTATGGCAGTTTCTCAAAGTATTGGACATAGGATTACCATATGATCCAGCAATTCCACTTGTGGACTAATGTTCATAGTAGCATCACAGTGGTCAAAAGGTGCACACAACTGATATGTCCATTGATGGATGGATGGATGAACAAAATGTTGTGAGTACTTGCAATGGAATATTATTCAGCCTTCCAAAGGAATGAAATTCTATACATGCTACAATATAAATGAACCTTGAAAACGTTAGCTGAAATAAGCCAAGCACATGATAATTACAGGCCAATATCCCTGCTGCACATAGATGCAAAAACTCTCAACAAGATTTTCACTAGCCAGATTCAATAATATATTAAAAGAATCATACACCATGAGCAAATGGAATTTACCCAAGGGCTGCGAAGATGATTCAACATCCACAAAATGATCAGTGTGATACACCACATTAACAAAATGAAGGATAAAAATCATACCTCAATAGATGTAGAAAAAGCATCTGACAAAATTCAGTATCCAGTCATAAAAACTCTGAAAAGTGGGTATAGAGGGAATGTACCTCAGCATAGTAAAGGCCATAGATGACAAGTCCACAGCTAACATCATACTCAATGGTAAAAAGCTGAAAGCCTTTCTTCTAAGATCAGAAACAGGAAAAGGATTCCCACTCTCCATCTTTATTTAACATAGTGTCAGAAGTCCTAGCTAGAACAAGTAGATAATAAAAGTGTCCAAATTAAAAGGAAATAAAACTGTCATGTTTTGCAGATGACATGCTATTATTATGAATAGAAAGCCCTAAAGACTCTATAAAAAGAAACTGTTACAATAAACAAATTCAGTAAGTTGCAGGATACAAAAATCAATATGCAAAAACTAGCACCAAACTATCAGAAAGAGAAATGAAGAAAACAATCCCACATACAATTGCATCAAAATGAAAAATATACCTAGGACTAAATTTAACCAAGGAGGTGATGCAAGAATTATATATTGAAAACTAGGAGACATTTATGAGGGAAATTGAAGACACAAATGGAAATACAGCCTGTGCTCATGGATTGGAAGAATCAATATTGATAAAACATCCATATTGCCCAAAGCAATATACAGATTAAATACAATCCCAATCAAAATTCCAATGGCATTTTTCACAAAAATGGAACAATCCTAAAATTTGTATGGAACAAAAAATATATAGCCAAGAAATCTTGAGGAAGAAAAAAGCTAGAGACCTCATGCTCCCTAGTTTCAAACTATATTAAAAAACTATAGTAATCAAAACCATACGGTATTAGCATAAAAACAGACATCGATCAATAGAACAAAATAGATACCCAGAATTAAACTCATGTATGCATGGTCAATTAATTTACTACAAGGGAGCTAAGAATATACCATGAGGAAAGGACAGTCCCTTCAATAAATGAGGTTGGGAAAACTGGACAGTCACATACAAAAGAATGAAAATTAACCACTATCTTACACCTTACACAAAAATTAATTCAAAATGGTCTAGGGGCACCTGGGTGGCTCCGTGGGTTAAGCATCTGACTCTTGATTTCAGCTCAGGTCACAATCTCAGGGTCTTGAAATTGAGCCCCGTGTCAGAATCTCTGTGCTGGGCATAGATCCTGCTAAAGATTCTCTCTCTCTCTCTCTCTCTCTCTCTCTCTCTCTCTGCCCCTGCCCCACTTGTGTTCACCCATGTGCTCTGTCTCAAAAAAAAAAAAAAAATGGACTAAAGACTTGAACATAAGACCTGAAACAAAACTCTCATCATAAAACATAGGCAGCAAGGTCCTTTGACATAGATTTAAAACCAAAAAAAAAAAAAAAAAAAAAAAAAAAAAAAATACTGGCAATACCTGACACCAAAAGCAAAGGCTACAAAAGCAAAAATAATTAGAACTACATCATACTAAAAAGCGTCTGCACAACAAAGGAAACCATCAACAGACTGAAAAGGCAAGCTATGGGATGGGAAAAAAACATTTGCAAATCATACATCTAATAAGGGACCACTGTCCAAAATATATAAAGAACTCATGAAACTCAATAGCAAAACAAAAACAAAAACAAAATCCAATTTTTAAAATGGGCAGATTTGAATAGACATTTTTCCCAAGAAGACATAGATGGCAAGCAGGTACATGAAAAGGTATCTTAATACATAATCACCAGTTATCAGGAAAATGCCAATCAGAACCACCACAAGATATTACCCCACACCTGTCAAAATGACTATTATCAAAAAGATAACAATTGTTGGCAAGGATATGGAGAAAAGATAACCCTTGTGCGCTGTTGGTGGAAATATGAATTGGTGCGGCCACTATGGAAAACAGTAGGGATGTTCCTCAAAAAACTGAAAACAGAACCACCATGTGAACCAGCAATTCCACTTCTGGGTAGAATTTATCCAAAGAAAATGAAAATACTCAAAAAGACATATGTAACCCCATATTTATTCCATTATTTATAAATAAGATATTCAAGCAATCTAAGGGGCCAGCAATGGTGAATGGATAAAGAAATTGTGATATATATATATATGTAATATATGTATATAATATGTATATATGTACATAATACATATATAATGTATATATGTATTATACATACATATTATATACATGTATACACATATACATATTATATACATTATACATACATACTATACACATACATATATATGTATTATACATACATATATGTGATATAATATGTATGTATAATGGAATATTATTCAGCCATTAGAAGGAAAGCTTGCCATTTGTGACAACATGAATGGACCTTGAGAGCATTATGCTAAATGAAAGAAGACAAATACCCTGTGATCTCTCTTGTATGTGGAATCTAATACAAATGTGCACATGCACACACACACACACACACACACACACACACACACACGGAATAGATTGGTAGGAGTTGCCACAGGCAGGAAAATAAAAGGTAAGAGAAATGGGTGAAGGGGGCCAAAAAGAAAAAATAAGATTTTTTTTAAAGATTTTTACTTATAATTTTGAAGGTTAACAGCTCCCCGGTGGACACTTGGAGTCTAAAGATCCCCAAGAGATTTCTTTCAAAAGTGACCTCCACGAGATGTCTATCGCCTTACTTTACTCAAATAGAAAATTTTGGCTAAGGATCTGCTGCTTTGGTATGGGGTATTTACTGTGATAGTCTGGCTCCATCAACTCTGGGAAATTTTAACAATCTCTCTGAGCACATAGCAGGAGAGTGAGCAGAGACAGTGCATACCTAAGTCTACTCCTGTTCATCTGCGCTGGGTTTGACCTGGAAAAAATGAAGCCAAAGAAAGGAAAGAAATGATGGACTAGTTAACTTGGATGAATTTAGCAAGAAAACAAACCAAGTTACCCTTTGGACTGAAGGGGTGCTTAAAAGTCTTCTGCTCTAAAGCTTACCACACCACACTCTTAGTATATTATGCCAAGAAACCTTTTTATATGGTTAATCTGGGAGGGAGCTGACATTCTCCAACTGGCTCTACACTACCATTAGCCATTTGCTAACAGAAGGCTCATAGACCACAGGAAAGCTAACTATTCCACTATGGCACAAAGAGAAGAAAATATGCCAATGTTTTTTAGTTGATATACAAAGAGGAGCAAGATGGATGATCTGAAGGCCCCAAACAAAATGCAGCAGAAGGGTTCTGTGTTCCATGCAGCCTGAGCATCGCAGCCGCTCCCTTGACTTGGCTAACTTTATACATGCCTCCTTTATCTGCTTCCCAGTGCAATGGGCCTTGCATCGGGCCTCACCTAGCCGTGCAACACAGACAAGTGTTCTGCCAGACACGGGATGGCATCACCTTACCATCAGAGCAGTGCAGTGCCCTTCCAAGGTAAGAGAAAGCCATGGACGACCTTTCCCCAGCCCCTGGGTCAACAGCATGGAAAGACAGCGTTAAGTGAGTGTTTCTCCTCTAACATCCCCTTTCCCTTTCGCCCTCCATTCTCCCCAGGCCATTGTTCTCCCTAGAGATAGATGTGCTGAATGTGCCAGGGTGGGTGGGCTCTCCTCTTTTGCAGACAAAGAGTGCAGAGGGTGCTATTCCTTTGAGGGTGGCCTGATACCGCATGAGATCTGCACTAACCCTAGGGTGCGCAGGAAGTTAGGGCTATGAAGTGACCGCCAGATCTCAAGGGCTCCAGCAGCCCCTCACTCTTGTTGGCCTTCCTATAAAAGTGATGCCGAATGAGGGCTCTTATCCCTGAGTCTCAACCTATCGTTCCCATCCAGTCCCCATTCCCTGTCATGCGTTCCTGTGGCTGTCCCCTTGGGGTGAGGGCTCACCATCCCCGCCCAAGGCCCCAGCCCCAGGCTCTGCCTCTGCCAGCCCCCATCCTGGACAGAGGTTATTCCTGGGTCATACAGCGATACAGACTGTGTACCCATGAGGACGCAGAGGGCCAATCAGAGCAATTGTCCTTCCGAGATCTTACAACCCCTCACTGACGGAGCAGAGACCAGAACCCAGGTCTGGTGGCAATAGAAGTGCTTGAGCAGTTGCCCAACATTCTTAGGTTTGCGACAGTGTCTTCACATCTGTTCCCCAGTCCCGTGCCCACAGAGGCAGACCCTAACCCCGCCACCCTCGTCCTGCAGGCCCGTGAGCACCCAGAACTGCTGGTCAGAAGCCTGCAGCGTACACTGGAGGGTCAGCCTGTGGACCCTGTGCACGGCGACCTGCGGCAACTATGGCTTCCAATCCCGGCGTGTGGAGTGTGTGCACGCCCGCACCAACAAGGCAGTGCCTGAACACCTGTGCTCCTGGGGCCCCCGGCCGGCCAACTGGCAGCGCTGCAACATCACCCCATGTGAAAACAGTATGTTCCAACCCCAAAGAGTCTTCTGCCAATTCCCCACAGGGCATCGGGGGCAGAGGGCAGTCCCCAGGACTGACCCTGAGCGTAGGGCATTGGACCAGGTTTCCCAAGGATTGTGAGCTGGGGCCAGAGTTGGGTATGGTCACAGGGGTGCATGCAAGCGAGCAAAGATATGTATACGCATGTCCAGGCCACGAAAGATGGCTGAGTGTGCCCCCAAGGGCTCGATCTTGGCCCTGGGCAAAGCCAGGTACTATTGGCCAAATGCTAAACGAAGTCAGCCTCCAGCTCACCCGCAGTAGTTTGGCTGGTACCCAGGGGACGACAACCAGTGCCTCCTGGGGGCCGGGCTACTAGACAGAGCACCGTTTGCACTAGAAGAGCACACAGAATGCCTCCTGCCCAGCTGGCCTTGCGCCCATCATGGCTCTGCTTCTCACAGAACAAGGACCGGCTGCCCTCCCTCCTTCCCAACCCACGGGCACCCACCGGAACTGTGCAGGAGCCCATGCCCTTGAGATCTACTCTTTCACTCCCTCCTCCCTCAAGTCTGGATCCTCCTCTGCCCAACACCGGCATTTGTATCCCAGTTGGATATTTTTTCTTCCTCTGGACCCAAAACAAACTGGAGGTCCTTCCCCACAGGAAAGAAGACAAAGTATGAGACAAAGAATACAAAGTTTTTAAATGTTGCCATGCAGTTTTCCCCTAAACGGGGCCTCTCTGAGCATGAGATTTCCAACGCTGAGGCAGATGTCCTGTAGGCAAATCGTCCCACTGCCTATACACTGGGGAGGGATGATCTTTGTTCTCTGTGTGGTGCTGACCCATCTTTATGTCAAGAGCTCACCACAGTTAGCACTAATGTTCCGTCAAAGTATTTCAGACTTCCTATGTTGGTCACAGAAGTCCACAACCCAAATCAGCACCAATAGCTAAGGACCAGCTCGTTTGTGCCAATACTGAACTAGAGGCCACAGTGCTTGGGCAAGACATGGTCAGGGGAAGGAGTAGAGAGGCTTGGGTGGACAGTGTTAAGAAACTTTCACGGAGGAAAGAAGGCTCACATTCCAGGGGATGAGGCCATCAACCAGGGCCTCATTGCACACCACGTCAGAGTGGCGCAGCATTGAGTCCTTCTGGGAACCAGCTCGAGGAGAGCCACTTAAATACCACGGGGAAAGGCCAGCTTGCCTTAGAAGGTCAGGCGGTCCCAAGGAGAGGGAGATGAACAGCGCCCTCCGGAAGGAAGCGTGCCATCAGAAAGGCAGTAGAACAGGCCGAGGGTTGGGCCGTGTCAGCCTGCCAACAACGGCAGCCTGTTGGCAGGCTGGGAGGCAGGTGGCTGAGTGCCACCAGAGTGAGGCCAGCCCAGAGATGCTGGACAGCAGGGGCCCCTCCAGCATGGGAGTCCAGTGCCCAAGGCAGACCCCAGGAAGCACCCAGTGGCCACAGCCTTTAGCTCCATTTCACATCTTTCTTTTGTCCCCTTTCCCAGTGGAGTGCAGAGATACTACCAGGTACTGCGAGAAGGTCAAACAGCTAAAACTCTGCCAACTCAGCCAGTTCAAATCTCGCTGCTGTGGGACTTGCGGCAAAGCGTGAAGACAGGGCCCAGGGAAGAACTCTACCCTGGCCACACAGAGGACTCCCGCCACCACCTTGGACAGAACTTAAGCTCTCTTCGTTTATTTATTTATTTTCCTCTCCCCACCCCCACCCCACACACCTTCGTCCAACCTCCTCCCCCACCCCAGACATGAGGACCTCGGCATGTCCTCTCTCTCGGTTCACTGGAGAACAGAATGTGGGGGAAAGACAAGGAAAGGGGTCTACAGGAGGTTGCAGAGCAGACGCCTCGCCTTCCCAAACCCAGGTCCCGAAAAGGCGGAGGAAGAGGCAGGCGTGGCTCCTGGGGACAGCAGGGAGGCAGAGCCAGTGGCAGACGAGAGATGGGAGGGTAGGCCACAGAGCGTTTGCAAAGCATTGGTACAGACTCCAGACAACCAGCTGTGTCTTTCCTGGCAGCACACCGTCCACACGGGAGTGTGCTTCTGCTTTGTGTCCTCCTCTGCCTCAGCCTTGGGAAGAGCAGGCAGGGAGGGGAGGACACCATCGGAAGGCAAAACCCAGGCCAGAACTCAGCGCTTCTGCCGGGGAGCGTCAAGAACTCCAAGCCCGGATACAGAGCAGTAAGGAGGAGACCATCCAAGTAGGCCCGAAGCACACTTGATGCAGAAAACCACGTGGGGGCTGGGGCGGGGAGGAGACAGAAGCAAAAAGAAACCTGTGCATGGTCCTCAGCGGGGAAGTACAGGTAGATGGGGAGGAGCGAGGAGGCTCGGGGAAGGGGCCCTCTGGATTCTGCTGCCCTCGCAGAGGGCACACTGCTTGCTAGGAGACCTGCCCTCCCTGAGGTGCAGGGGAGTCCCCACTCCCCACACTGTCTCAGACTTCTGCCTATACCCCCCTAGCAAAGCCAGCGAGACATCAAGATCTACTTGTTCAGTTGAGCGGCCCCTCTCATCTCTCTCTACATCAAGAGTCCCCCCCCCTCCCCAACCCCAGCCCAGAACGATACTGCTGATGTGGGTCAAGGGCATTCTGAGCAAGAATAGGCTGGGGTTTCTGCCTGTATGGCCTTTGCTGCCCCACTTGAGGGCCAGGGGTGGGGTTCAATTTGCCAGATGGTATCCATCCGGTCACAGTAGCTGCTTCCAGAACGGGCCCGGGCCCGTTCAGGGTGGGACAGCGGGCTTGTGCGGGCCCACTGTACGAGCGGCGCTCCTATTTATACAGCAGCTTGGGGCAGGGTGATGGGGTGCGGTGGCAAAGCCATAGGATAACTAAAGCTCGCAAGAGGGTCCTCAAAGGCTTTTCAACCTGTTCCCTACACACACTGAAGTACTATGAACCTTACAGCAATTAATATCCACCCAGTTTTGGTAATCCACTCAGCAAGGCAGCACACACACTTGCAGTAATGCGGGTCAGCTAGAGTAACATGGCTGCAGCAAAGTCTAGGGGCAAACCTGAAGTCCTGGGACCATTTGGCAAACTGTTCTTTCAGCAAAGGGGTTTGGGTGAGTGGTTTTGGCCACCTCTCCCTTGAGTGGACACCGTTCAATAGCCAGGGCAGCGTGGCCACACTCACTCACCGCTCAGACAGCCTGCTTCCCCCTCACATACAGACTTGCAAAATGCCACCCAGCCCCGGGCCACCACCAATACCAGGGCTGTGTTTTCCAGCCCACCTGGAAGTCAAAGATGGGGGGAAGACGGTATTAAGCTGTGTCCTCCCCAGGTGAGCTACGGACAATTAAGGTGGGTCTCTTTCTTCCTCACCACAATGGGCTCTAAGAAGTCATATTACTAAAAAATCAGCGTAATGTTTATTTAAAATAAAAGAGAATGTTTTCTATGTATATCTTTTGTGAATATTTATTAGGATTTCTTGTATAAAAACGTGCAATATTAATAATTGTACATTGTCATTCAGAAAACAAAGTATTTGGGGGACTTTTTTATTAACTTCCTGCAGTTGTGTTCCTGTAAACTCTGGTAACTATTGTATTGTTCCTATTTTTAATAGAGGCTGATGTTTAACTCTGGATCCATTCACTGTGTACAGAACACATTGTAAAGCTAACATGGGATGACAGGGCAAGAAGAGGGGACTCGTTTGTGACACAATAGTTATGCATGGAATGGAGAATACAAATTCCATACTGCTACTAATGTGGTTGGTTATTTGTAGTTCAATAGCTGTTGAGAACCAGTGGCCAATATTTACATTTTCTAAATAGCCAGTGTCCTCCAGCTCCACCTCATGTCAGGTTGGAGCCGTTGGAGGGGGCCTCAGAGCCAGCTCGGAGGACCTAGGTTTGGGGTGGGAAGCAGCGTGCTCCTTGCATGAGATGAATGTACATTTACTGTTTGTTCTGTGAATTGTGACTCAGCAGCAACACAAGATGATTAGAGCTGCTGAATAATATGGAAGGAGGCACTTTCCTCCTCTAAAACACAAAACTGTATTTATATTTTTTGTACAGATAATACAGCTTATTTATTTAACTCTTGTCGTCCGAGTCTCTGTTAAGCTCAGCCTTCCAGTCTCGTTCTGTACAGGGGTTGAGGGTGGTTCCCAGCCACTTACGTGTGTTTGGCCGCCACGGAAGAATGGTGGTTTTGAGCTCTGCATGGGAAGCTGGGAGCCCATGCCTGCAGGGCCAGCTCTGTAAGTGAACTCAAAGGAGCTATGTTTGTGGATGTGCACATATTCAGGTTTAGGACTACCCTTGACAATCATCTCATTTATGGCCCTGGGTAGTGGGAACATGGAAGCCACAGTGCCTTCAGAAAGACACGTGGACATCTCGTGGGTGGAGGGTAGATGCAGATTTGGCTGCAGGAGGAGTCTCCAGGTCAGGTTCCCGCCAACAGGGGCGTGCACAGTATAAAGTAGCTGTGTGCTGAAATTCTGGATGGACACCATTAGTAGGAGCTAACACTTGTTACTACATTTTCATCCTCACATGAGCCCTATGATTATCTGTATATGGGTAGACAGAGGCCCAGAAAGCCCAAGGTCAACCAGCTAGTGGAACAGGGATCAAACTCCTAGAAGTCTGGCTTTTTAGCCACAGCCTTTTCCTTACCCACTATGCCATCTCCAGCTTCTCTGTGCAAGAGTGGACCATGCATGGCCACCATTGTGGGTACCATCTTTCCCTACTGCTTGGAGGCTGGTAGATGACAATGGGACATTTTACTGGAGTTGTCACTTTCTCATCCCCTAAAATCAATTCTTCTGGCATTCTGTGGCCCCTACCTGCCTATTTTTAAAGCATTTTAATAGAAATAAAGCTACTATGGGAAGTGCAGAAAAAAATAAAAGTGTATTGTGGCGTTCTTCATCAATTGTTTCCAGTGGAAGGGCAGCAAGTCTCCAAGCCCCCAGGATGTCCACACAAAGACCTTTGTGGGAGGCACTTAAGAACCCCAGCCTGAAAGCCCAATTCCAATCCATTTTCCAACAACTCACCCATCACATCACAGTCTGTTATGCAGTGTAAAAATTAGTTAGAAAGCTCTTCCTGAAATCCCAATTATTTTCTAAGGAGTTTTAGGTTTTGCTTTAAAGAAATAGTCAATACTTGAACTAGAAATACTCACATACCAACAATCAAATAATATCCTACAGAGACCCCAGGGGAGGATGGGAGGGCAGGGATAAGTCAGAGATGCCAGAGCAAAAAAAAAAAAAAAAAAAAAACAAAAAAAACAAAAAACAAAAAAAAAACACCCAGGAAGTTTCAAATGGTGGGACAGGCTCAAATAGAACATACGGAAAATTTTCCAGCCCAAATCACAGAGCTCAGCGGGGAGAAAAAGATCCCTATAAGGATGCTCCCAACCACAGCATAAAAGTTCGGAATCTTAACCACAGGCAGGTCCTGGGATTCAAACTGCTCATACCAGAGTCCCCTGCTTGGCCTCAGAAGTTTCTAGGACTTTGACAGCATGTGCCCAGAAAATCTGGGGCCCATCCAAACCAAAATCATCAATAATCACCAAAGCTCATTCGTACCTCCGTTTCTCACCTTTGAAAAGAGGATATCTCCTAAGATAGGGTTTTTATGAGATAACTAGCAGTTCATTCACATTGAGGAAATCTAGGATCTCCTGGCACTCACTGAAGCGTTCACCAAATGTTAACTGCTATTATCATCCACCCTACCTTGAAGACAGGGAGATGAGGGCAGAGCACTTGTCCTATTTCATATTCCCATTGTCATCTGTGAAAGACTGTTCCTAGGTTTTCATTTTTGAGTGAGAAGGACATCAGTCGTTCCTTCAAAGTTCAGTACTACACAATAGTGTAAATAAGAGAGGCATTAGTGAACCCAAATCTGTATATTGGAAGATAACATAATAGCACATGTAGCCCACTCACCAAAATATTGACATACTTTCAGAAATAGTTCCCAGGACAGCTGTTACCTTGTAATCCCAATGTACAGTCTAGTTTCAAATCAAATCTGCCATTTCTTTTGTTTTATTAAAAAAAAAAAAAAAAAAAAAAAACAACGAAAAACACAAAAAAACAACAACAACAAAAAAAAACAGGGACAAATGCTCATACAAGAGCAAACATACATGTGATGTAAAAGCTAAAGTTAAGGATATCTCACTTACCAAGTGGTAGATTTTCTCATAAACAGCATGCTATGATAATCAATCCTGCAAATAAATCCAAACAAAATCCAATTTTATTAATGGCTTTCAGCTAAAATGAGACAACTTAGAGCTCAATAATCCATCTGTGGGCCTCCCCAAAATAGGCAAATTCACCCACAAAGGATAAGGGACTTATCGGGTGAACAGAAGGATGAAGCTCTTGGAAACAGCCCAATGAAAACTGACCTACTGGGTGAATTATCCAAGGAAGGATAAATTAGTAAACAAAATAAAGGGACACCCCCTTGGTTTTGTCTCTTTCAGTCCCTCATTTTGTTCAATGAACCAGCCATGATTTAAAGACTTCAGGATTCAGACTCAGAATACACTGAATGTGAGTTAAATCAGGGAAGGTGATCTACGCATGTCACATATGACCAAGCAGGAAAATACTGATGTGGATACAAGCCTCAGTCGGTAAAGAATTGAATACTCAATGAATTCTACCAACCCTGTAAGATTAAAATTAACCTAAAATTATCATGTGTCCCCACATAGCCATGCAGTCTACTTGGAGATGCTTTTACAGGTTAAATGCGTATGAGCCAATAAGAGACTGTGATCTTTGGCTGACCCGCAGTTTCTTGTTCATAGCACCCAAAGGTTTTCAAATGTGTGTTGCTACCTCTAAACTGGAAGGCAGATATGGTAATCAAGGTTTTGCTGGCAAGAACTGAGCTGTCACCTTGCCTGTCAACCAGAGGTTTACAACTTCACTCAGATGGATTCTGTGAAGCACCTGGTCCCAATCAAACTACATGTGTCATGCTCCTGATCACACAATATACAGATGTCACTCACCTCTGTTTTCCAAAGGCAAAATCCATCTTCAACCAAGGATTTCCCAAGCTGCTCCTAAAGATATGGTTTATATGTGTGTAAACAGAAATTAAACGTGCAGTTTTACGTGAGTGAAGAGAAAGCAGACAGTAGGGAATGGTTCTCCTGCTGAACATAAATAATGTTTGTTTAAGCAGAAGGCTGAGGAGGGCCTGAGAGATTGCACAGTCAGCATCCAGACCAGAAAGCATGCCTGGGAAACCTGCTTCCTTTTCCAAGATGACATAAACAGCCCTCCTCTGGGTCTTTGTGATAGCCAGGGCTGACCTTGTTACAACTCCCAAAAAAGGACAGAAGACAAGCTGTGAACAGCTTAGTTACCAGGTAAGCAACTCAGGGACATGTTTAATGGCCAAGGCAGCGAGTGTGGTGATGAAGTGCATCATGGGCTTGATTTTCTCCTCCTAATCCTCACCATCCTTTGTTTAAATAACAATGAAGGGGCCAGGAAATGACTGAGCTGAGGCCAGCTGAAAGATGACAAAGTTGTCCAGACAGTCATCCAGGTAGTTCTGTCCTATAGCTGAGGCTCAGTGTGTCAGGGCCAGGGTGCAGAGCAGGAGCCACATCGATAGGCCAGTCACTCCTGAGCTGAATTTCTTTACCTGCACAGGGCCTTCCTATTGGAATGGAGACACTCAAGGCAACCACCCGGGAGCAAGCCCCCATGATTTGGATCTTTCACTCCCTTTGCAGTGTGAAGGTCTAGCCTGTGCACTAAGGTCCAGCTGGGATGGAAAACAACCAAAGTTCTCATCTGGTCTGGTGGACTTCACTCTACCTTCCCCTGCTAGATAAGCCTTTTTCCCTTCTCATCTCCTCTCCTCCCTGATTTCTTTTCCCATCACTTACCTTCCCCTTCCCTCAGAGTCTGAGAAACTCTTGCCAAGTGCCAACTCTGTGCCAGGCCCAGGCTGGGCCCTGGGGACATGGCTTTCAGGGAACTCAGAGTCCAATCAGGAAAGCAGACATATCTCACCACAAATGCCAACGTGAAGTCCCAGGTTTGGGGGAGTTTCCAGCTCAGTTTTCTTCTTCATTTGGTTCCTTCACAGTCAGCACCCAGGGATTTCTCCTTTTATTCCTGATCCTTTCTCATTGGGACTTTACAAAGGTATCCTGACCGAATAAATCTACTCCCTCCCACTTTCTCCTCCAATCTGCTCCCCATATAGCAGCTAGAACTATTCTATTGCCTGCAAACACATCAGTGTAACCAGATGCATATGTGTGAAACTAACTTAAATCTACACCCTAAAGGCAGTTAGCTAACATTTAATTACCCAATCATAAATCCACCCTCCAAAAGTGACCAGTGCAAGGATTTAAAATACTGTTATCTAAATCTGCACCAGCGGGTTTCTTAATTAATGCAAAGTTCATTAATTACACACCAGTGATATGAGCAGTCCTAGAGGTCTGGAAAGGATACATGGCACCACTGCCCCTGTATTAACAGTCTGAGAATCCAGCAAATCCAACAGCTGGGAGCCCCAGGTCTAGAGTTGTCCTTGGTTCTGTACACTACCATCCCCCCACCCCAAGCCACCCTGCTCAGTTTGTTTGATTTGGCTAGAGAAGTTTTGGGCTGATCTTATGGTAGGAACATTCACCTTGGAGTAACTATCAGAATGCCTGGATTTGGACAATACGACTTATTTGAGTTCAAAGAGCAGGTTACAGGACTGTGTTGGGCCACTTTGCTGGCATTTACGCCTGTGCCACAATTTGGGCCGGGATTGTTTTCAGTGAAACACACCATCTTAGGAGTAAGGCTGCATAGGTGGAGACAGAGAGCTCCAGCCTCTCTTGATGGAGCTACCCATTTTACCAAGGTAACTCAGAAACTGGTGATTAGCCAAAATGGCTTAAATCCATTCACAAAGTGATCTTCGCAAAAGATGGCTTGCACTATACCAGTCCACTGTTTCAAAACCTTCCACACCTTCCCACTGTTGTCAGGACAAGGAACAGACTCCTTTAAATGTCCTGAGGCACCCTGCAAACTCATCTCTGGCCACTTTCCCTGGGTGACAGGCCTCAGTTCTTTGAAAGCTCCATGTCCCAATCTCCTTTCCCTTCTTACCTTCCCATAAGCCATGGAATACCAACCACCACACCCCTCCCCACCTGCTCTTCCCTTGTGATTTCTTACTCGGGACCCAGGGCAGGCAAATATGGAGGCTATAAATGTTTGTTACTCACCACTTCCCTCAAGATTGCACCGTTTTATAGCTTTTTTCCTACTGCCCTGTGGCAAAGCTGGAAAGCTGGGCCTCTCAGAACTTTGACAGCCCACAGAGGTGGATGCAGCCTGAGACCCAAAGTCAGTAGTCAAAGGCAGGGAATCCTGTACTCGTAAGCTATTCTCCCCCTCCATTCCTCCTTTCTTTCCACACTGCACACATCCACTTTTCAGGGCCAGGTTTGGATTTATGGCTGAAAACTCAGTGTAAGTATTTACAATATCCCCTCTTCTTTCTTTTTCATGACTGAAGTATAATTGACACACAATGTTTTATTACTTTCAAGGGTACAACATACTGATTTAACAATTCTGTGTATTACTCAATGCTCACAATATATGCAGTCACCATACAGTGTTATTAAGTTATTGACTATATCCCCGATGCTGTACTTCTCATCTCTGTGACCTATTAATTTTATAATTGGAAGTTGATACCTCTTAATCTACTTTATTTTGCCCATTCCCCCACCCACCCCCCCTCTGGCAACCACCAGTTTGTTCTCTGTATTTAAGAGTCTGTTTATTCATTCGTTTTGTTTTTCAGATTCCACATATAAGTGAAATCCTATGGGATTTGTCTTTCTCTACCTGACTTATTTCACTTAAAAGCATAATACCTTCTGGGTCCACCCATGTCATCTCAAATGACAAGATCTCATTCTTTTTTTATGGCTGAGTAACATTCAGCCATTTTGTGTCTGTATGTGTACATGTGTGTGTGTGTGTTTGCGTGTGTGTGTGTGTGTGTGTGTATGTGTGTAAACCATACATGTATATACACCATATCTTTGTTCATTCATCAATGGACACTTGAACTGCTTCCATATCTTGGCTATTATAAATAATGCTGTGATAAACAGGGGTGCATATATGGTCAATTAATCTATGACAAAGGATGAAAGAATATATAATGCAGAAAAGACAGTCTTTTAAATAAATGGTGCTGGAACAACTAGACAGCTACATACAAATGAATGAAACTGAACCACTTCCTTATACCATACACAAAAATAAATCAAAGTGGATTAAAGACCTAAATTTGAGGCCTGAAACCATAAAAGTCCTAAAAGAAAACATAGGCAGTAATTTCTTGGCCTTAACAACATATTTATGGATAGGTCTCCTCAGGCAATGGAAACAAAAGCAAAATAAACTATTGGGACTACACCAAAATAAAAAGCTTTTGCATAGCAGAGGAAACCATCAACAAAACAAAAAGGCAGTGTAGTGAATAGGAGAAAATATTTGCAAATGATGCATCCAATAAAAGGCTAATATCCAAAATACATTAAAAAAATGTATACACACAAAAAATGTGATTAAAAATGGGCAGAGGACTGTTATTCAACATAGTATTGGAAGTCTTAGCCTCTGCAATCAGACAACACAAAGAAATAAAAGGCATCCAAATCGGCCAGGAGGTCAAACTTTCACTCTTCGCAGATGACACTATACTCTATATGGAAAACCCAAAAGATTCCACCAAAAACTGCTAGAATTGAATCATGAATTCAGCAAAGTTGCAGGATATAAAATCAACACACAGAAATTGGTTGCATTCCTATACACCAACAATGAAGCGACAGAAAGAGAAATCAAGGAATCGATCCCATTTACAGTTGCACCAAAAACCATAAAACACCTAGGAATAAATCTAACCAAAGAGGTGAAAAATCTATATGCTGAGGGGCGCCTGGGTGGCGCAGTCGGTTAAGCGTCCGACTTCAGCCAGGTCACGATCTCCCGGTCCGTGAGTTCGAGCCCCGCATCAGGCTCTGGGCTGATGGCTCGGAGCCTGGAGCCTGTTTCCGATTCTGTGTCTCCCTCTCTCTCTGCCCCTCCCCCGTTCATGCTCTGTCTCTCTCTGTCCCAAAAATAAATAAACGTTGAAAAAAAAATTTTTTTTAAATAAAAAAAAAAATCTATATGCTGAAAACTATAGAAAGTTTATGAAAGAAATTGAAGAAAACACAAAAAAATGGAAAAAGATTCCATGCTCCTGGATAGGAAGAACAAATATTGTTCAAATGTCGATACTACCCAAAGCAATCTACATATTCAATGCATCCCTATCAAAATAACACCAGTATTCTTCACAGAGCTAGAACAAATAATCCTAAAATTTGTATGGAACCAGAGAAGACCCTGAATAGCCAAAGCAATCTTGAAAAAGAAAACCAAAGCAGGAGGCATCACAATCCCAGACTTCAAGCTATACTACAAAGCTGTAACCATCAAGACAGTATGGTACTGGCACAAGAACAGACACTCAGATCAATGGAGCAGAATAGAGAACCCAGAAATGGACCCACAAACGTATGGCCAACTAATCTTTCACGAAGCAGGAAAGAATATCCAGTGACATAAAGACAGTCTCTTCAGCAAGTGTTGCTGGGAAAACTGGACAGCGACATGTAGAAGAATGAACGTGGACCACTTTCTTACACCATACACAAAAATAAACTCAAAATGGATGAAAGACCCCAATGTAAGACAGGAAGCCATCAGAATCCTCGAGGAGAAAGCATGCAAAAACCTCTTTGATCTTGACTGCAGCAATTTCTTACTGAACACGTCTCCAGAGGCAAGGTAAACAAAAGCAAAAATGAACTACTGGGACCTCATCAAAATAAAAAGCTTCTGCACAGCGAAGGAAACAATCAGCAAAACTAAAAGGCAACCGACAGAATGGGAGAAGATATTTGCAAATGACATATCACATAAAGGGTTGGTATCCAAATTCTATAAAGAACTTATCAAACTCAACACCCAAAAAACAAATAATCCAGTGAAGAAATGGGCAAAAGACATGAATAGACACTTCTCCAAAGAAGACATCCAGATGGCCAACCAACACATGAAAAAATGCTCAAAATCACTCATCATCAGGAAAATACAAATCAAAACCACAATGAGATACCACCTTGCACCTGTCAGAATGGCTAACATTAACAACTCAGGCAACAACAGATGTTGGCAAGGATGCGGAGACAGAGGATCTCTTTTGCATTGTTGGTGGGAATGCAAGCTGGTGCAGCCACTCTGGAAAACAGTATGGAGGTTCCTCAAAAAACTAAAAATAGAACTACCCTATGACCCAGCAATTGCACCACTAGGCATTTATCCAAGGTGTGCTGTTTCAAAGGGACACATGCACCCCCACGTTTATAGCAGCACTATGAACAATAAAGTATGGAAAGAGCCCAAATGTCCATCTGTGGAAGAATGGATAAAGAAGAGGTGGTATAGATATACAATGGAGTATTACTAAGCAATCAAAAATAATGAAATCTTGCCATTTGCAAGATGGCAACTGGATGGAACTGGAGGGTATTATGCTAAGTGAAATTAGCCAGTCAGAGAAAGACAAAAATCATATGATTTCACTCATATGAGGACTTTAAGACACAGAACAGATGAACATAAGGGAAGGGAAACAAAAATAATATAAAAACAGGGAGGGGGGACAAAACAGAAGAGACTCATAAATATGGAGAACAAACTGAGGGTTACGGGAGGTTACTAACTAGGGGGATGGGCGAAATGGGTAGGGGGCACTAAGGAATCTACTCCTGAAATCATTGTTGCACTATATGCTAACTAACTTGGATGTAAATTTTAAAAAATAAAAATAAAATTTAAAAAAAATGGGCAGAAGACTTGAAAGACATACAGATGGCCAACAGATACATGAAATGATGTTCAACATCACTCATCACCAGGGAAATGCAAACTCAAAACCACAGTAAGATACCACCTCACACCTGTCAGAATGGCTAGTATGAAAAAAGACAAAAAATAACAAGTGTTGGCGAGGATGTCAAGAGAACCCTCTTGTACTGCTGGTGGGAATGCAAATTAGTGCAACCACTGTAGAAAGAACACGGATGTTCCTCAAAATATTAAAGACAGAGCTACCATATAATTCAGTAATTCCACTGCTTGAGTATTTACCCACCCAAAAAAATAAAAACACTAATTTGAAAAGATATACACAATACCCACTCTTCTAACTAGATCCCCCCAAAAATGATCTTTTGTTTTGCTGAAAAGATGATGGTGGGTGCAAAAGAATGCAAAAGGATGCAAAAGAATGAGACCAAGACTAAACTATACTACATGCTAAAAGGACATAAAGATCCTGAGGGACAAGGCCTGGATGACTGTGGCTGGAGAGATGGGAGAGGGAAGGGGAGGCAGGTCATGTCTCAGTTAATGGTCACAATCTAAAGGAAGCCATGCTCACCCTCCAAGCAGACAACTGCCCTCCTTCTCCCTCAAGGTACCTGGTGCCTAATAACTCTAACTTTGGGAAATCTTTCCTTATGTACTTCAGAGAAGACTCCCTTTTCCCTACGGGTCATAGTGCAGAAAGGGGAAACAGAAAGAGGAAAAGTTCCTAGAATTCACAGAATTCTCTGTTCACCCCCTCACAGAGACCACATGGGGACCACAGCAGTGAGTACAAGTGCCAGGCTAGTCTGACTACAGAGCCTCCTCAAAAACCCTGCTGTACCTTGCTTCTCAGAAGCAGCCTGCTGGCCATTCAGCATTCACATGTCTACCCAGCCCTCCCCAAACTCAGTGGAGAGACCCTGCCCTCCTAGTCTCTGTGACCTAAGGTTCTAGAGACATGCTTAATTCCCAGTTGTTTTCACCCCACCTCCAATCACCAATTCCATATGGCCTGCCTTCAAAATATGCCCAGGATGTGACCCTTTTCTCATCAGCCCCACTTCTACAGCCTGGCATGGGCCTGCATCCTGCTAGGCCCTGCTTCTACGCTGGCCCCCTGCAGCCCCCTCACAGAGCCTGGGTGACCACAGGGATGGTTGTAACATATACCAGATCTCAGCACTTCTCAGTTGGACCCTTGACATTGCCCCCCAATTCCAAATTCCTGGCCATGGTCTATACAGCCCTCACAGAAATGTGCCCACCTCAGGCCCTTTTGCTCTACATGTTCCCTGGGGTCATCTCCCCCTTTGAGACTCTCAAACATCATCTTCTCAATGAGGCCCACCCTGACCATCCCACTAAATACCACCTGGGCCTCCCAGAACTCCTGGGCTTCTCCATTCCAATTATGTTCTCCTTTTTCGTGGTGCCTATCACCTTGTAACTTACCAAACAATTTACTTATTATGCTTTTCATATATTATGTGTTGGTTATTTTATTTATATTATACATACCTTATTATATATAATTATGCATTGTTTATTATTGAGTGTCTGTCTACCCCACTAGACTATAAGACCCACAAGAGCAGGACCTGTATATGTTCTACTTACTGATGTTGTCCAAAGCACCTAGAAGAGTGCCTGGCACCCAAAAGATATGTTCTGAAGGCATGAACTAATGTATGTTTGTGTACACATACAGATGGATGGGAGAAGAAGAAGGAAGAAGTGTGATCAGTGCGTCCACCTGTCCTGAGGACCAGAGCTAAGACGGGGGTTATGGGGTAGAGGAGGAAGAAGAGGAGGAGGAGGAGACATAGAAGATGAGATGTGTGAAAGGAAAGAGCATGGTTTTGAAGTCACTACCCTGGGGGTGGAGGGGGACTCCCTGGATGGCGTAGAGGAAAAAGAAAACCAGGGAGATGCTGGAAAGCAACTGAGGACCATCAGGCGGGTCCCCAGGAGATATCCCCGGGGCAGACCATAGTGAGAGGTGCAGCAGACCCATGAGTCTGGAAAAGGGCCCCATGATAGCTCCCAGAGCGGATGGCAAAGGTAGGAAACACAGCATTTTTGGAGCTACGGAATCCTAAAGAGCTTGGTAATCAAGAGGCAAAACCTCCCTAAATAGCACTATCCCAAGATCATAGTAAAACAAACAACAGATGTGACATGTTACCAAATCACAAGATGAAAATACCTTTTTCCTCGAAAAGGCCCAAGGGATCTTTTTCTACAATGAAGAGAATCTAGTCTTAATGTAACTAACTATTTCTAACAAAGAGCTTAAAAATTTAAAGATCTCTTCATATAACCTTCAGCTCCTGGATGTAATCATTCCTTCCTATGCATTAACCTTATAAGTAAGCAAGCATTGTGTAAAGAAGCTCTGTTGCAACCCAATCAACATCTTTGTAAATATCTGTGTGTTTCCAGAAGCAATTAGTGAGTAAGTCTGAGTGCTGAGTACAAGGAACAGTGGAGAATCAATCACACGCACAAACAGATACCATTCCCAGAGCTCATACACTTATACACCGCATGGCCCTGGAAAGGCATTCAAAAATTCATTCTTTATCCTCAAGATCAACAGCCTCCTACATCTCTCCAGCCTTCCCCTTCTTTCAAATCCATGGTGTCATTTCACTGTTCACCCAGCTGGTTCTACAAACATCATTTCCTCCACTGGGAGTCAAACATCGTTCCCCCAAGTTACTTAACCCATCTGAGCCTCAATTCCCCTCAGTTCCCTGCCTGAACAGGGAGATAACAACAGGAGCAGGAAGCACGTGTGGATGCAGTGAGATGGCAGGTGCTGTTGCTGTCAGAACTTAAGAGAGCTCTACACAGGAGATAACAGACTTGTGTCCACTCTCCGGTAACTGAACTTTCCCAGGCTCCCTGTACCTGCCCTCTGGTTGGGCCAGAACCTCCCATTTATCAAGAAGCCAAACAATTTCAACAGTCAAGGACTAGGATGTTTCAACACTCAGAGTTGACACTGAGGCACAGCAGGATTCGCTGAGGTTTTTAAATCATCAAAGAAAGGTTCAACTACATGCTTGCATGCATGCAGATTTTACTGTATTCTAAACTTATTTGAAAAAAAAAATGTATGATGAGCATTTGGCACTGTTTCTCCATGTGTGTTCCAACAGGTTTTACACAATAAAAGGGCTCTATTGTCAGAGTTGGAAACTGTTGTCTCTGCCTGCTCAGAGTTCATCCCTTCCCTTGCCTGGAAACTCTACGGCTTCCTTTGGGGACCCACCCCATCCCAAGCCCTCCCATGTTCATGTAGCTTGCATGGGGTTGACCCCAGCCGTAAACACTACTCAGTTCAGGGGTGGACACTGATTCAGTCCTGGACAGGGAGGATTTTCATTCTCCCTGGCCATGCAATCAGTTCAGAAAGGACCACGAGTCTCAAGCCAGGCAAGAAACTCATTTCAGGGATTTTTTCTGGAACCCCTGGGAAAGAGAAGCCCTTTAGCTAAAGAGATGTTGTGAGCTTAAAATCGCTGGAAACCATCACGTGGAAAGGGCCTGCCTAAGAAGGCAATGCAGAAGAAAATAAAGGCAAAAGATGAAGACCAAGCACCCATTGCATCCTTCAAGCCCCTGGATTCAGCTGTGCCTGAAGCCCACAGATAAACCCCTAGACTGTTCAATTGCCTGAACCAAAAAATTCCCTTTTCACTCGTGCACTTGTAATTGCAATAATACTGATCCATGAACTGGGTTATACAAAGTTAAGCAACGTTCCTTTAATATAGGGTTTCAGAGAGCCTTCAAAATATCATTATGCAATATGAATCTCAAACTCCCAAACTTCTATGTCCAATGAACTTTTTTGAAGACCATATCACAGGACTTTTATTCCATAGAAAACACCTTCATAAAGGCTAATAGATATTACCTGTAGGTTAACTTCATATTAAAATACTCCAAAGCTCCAATCCCTTATGATTCTGGACAAATGAGACAAATGGGAATTCATTTACCCAACTCTGTTGATGCATTTGGCCAGACTTGAAAAGTGTATGTGTATAATTTTTTATAATTTTTATTAAATGGGGGTCATAAGCATAAACTATGGTATATTTTTCCAGACTTAATAAAATACGTGTGTATGTACATGTGCAAGTATGTATATATATATACACACACACACACACACACACGTGAATTATTTTAAATTATTACATTGAGGTCATAATTCCTGAGCTGCTATACTTTTGAGTTCTGCATTTTAAACCATTTTTTGGTCTCTAGCCCCACTGCCAGGCTGTCACCCCTTTCCATTTAGATGTTGGCCTCTAGCAGAAGAGCCCTGCCCCCATCCCGCCCTTCTGAGGGCTAGTAACCCAGATAAGAGAAACTCATTGGAACCGTGTGTGTGTGTGTGTGTGTGTGTGTGTGTGTGTGTGTGTGAAAGAAAGAAAGAAAGAAAGAAAGAAAGAAAGAAAGAAAGAAAGAA